>NC_142794.1:28154275-28211717 GCF_049724085.1 Artemia sp. Qi Xiang Cuo | reverse complement strand
TGCCTAAAATGGAAAATAAATGCCGTTGTTCGTGTTGTTTCTTCAGTGTCATAACGCCAACTAATAGCCTTTGCTAATGTTCACCGGAAGATATACTGTAATTTCTTTCTCGAAAATGTCGGTGACTACACGTAGATCCTCGGGCGTGCTCTGATTAAGATCCAACAAAATGTAACCGTAAGGTTTATTAGTCGATTGAGTGTACGCTGACAACAGAAATTTTGGGGTGCCGAGGTATATCTGGTTATTGAGAATTATTAGCGACAGACAATCACGAACAAATCGATGTATAATATAGATAGTTGAATTCGAAGCAAGGGTTCATATGCGTTTTCTCTGATGAAACAGATTGTGTAGAACTAGGGTTATGGAAATATGTTCATGGTGGGAGTGAACAGGGAACAGTTGTAGTATTTTATGTGAGAACTGTTCAATGGATTCAGCCAAATCATCAATAATCTGCCACGATTTCGATTCAATGCTACTGAAAATATCAAGTCCCCGTATGAATTGTATTGGTATGGTTGTGGCAATAGCTTTTATTTGATCGTAGGACTCCTCCCAAATATTATAGCAATAGTAAATTTTTTTTGGTTTTTCCACATACATTTACTGACAATTTTCAATTATCTTAGTTAAAAGGGTTGTTTCTCCAGACATTGATAAACCACATAGAAAATAACTTACGGGTGTTTTAAATTGAAACATGCTGCTGCTGCTGTTGACAACAGTTAGACTACTGCTAAACGTAAATCGTACGTGTCCAATGAATAAGTAGTAGTAGTAATAATTTTCCCATTGATCTATCTAGTACGTCGTTAACAACAAAAAAACAATATTTCATGGTCATTTATTTGCAACATGAAAACTCTTTTTGTTCAACAAGAACAACAATATTTCATGGTCATTTATTTGCAACATGAAAACTCTATTTGTTCAATATGAACCTGACAACGATAAAAATTAAACTTTATGTACAACATAAAAAAAAACACTTTTATACATGAACACGAACAAGAGCAAGACTTATTGTCTTTAAAAAACACTTTTTTTTGTCCAACAAGAACACTATGTACATTAGTAGAGTAGCACACTTTTCTGTACAACAACAGCACTTGAAAACAACAAAAAAACACTTAAAAATTGATAGCACAGTTGAACATTATGAATTTAAAAGTGGGGTCCCCCCCAGGGTCGTTGGTGCGAAGGCCAGCCGCGGGCGGGACCCCCCACTCCCCGGGGTCGCACTGGAAAAAACTGTATACAATAGTTGTCGTCACTGCTGCCGGTTAGGTTGGGTTAAGGTGGTTAGATTGGGTTAATTAATTTATGAAAGCTTATTGGTTGAGTAAGTTGGTTAGTTGGTTAGGTTAATTTATCCAGACTAAGTTGATTGCGATAGTCTATGCATTCAACTCGGTCTGAAATACGGTAGTGGCCATGTGGCAGCACACTTACACCATTCTCGAGCACATAGACTTTGTCAGATATACACGACATTGCATTTTTTTTCCCACTCTTACAGTATAATTTTTATACTGTAGAGAGCGAATTGCAAGCACTTGTGCTCTCGGCACTAGGCTACTTTCTACACAGTCTCTGTACACGCTCATGTTGAAATTGCTCTCTACAAAATGTATAGTCACCCCTTTACACGCCTGCTTTTCATCCCCATTATGAGCTTCAACGCAATAAACCTTAGGACCCGGGAACACCCCCCTGGATATCAAATCCCTCCCCGTCTCTGATTTTAACATTAGTAGTTGGTTGGGGGCTTGATGTTTCACCAACTCGGGGTAGAGGGATGGATTCCAGTTGGTGAAATCCATCCGCGAGCTGATGTGTTCCCCCTTTTCTAAATCACCCAATAAATCCTCGGTTTTTACCTTTAACAGCAAAGAATCTGTATCCCCATAGTAAACTTGAACCTCCCCCACCCGTGGCCACTGCACCTTGCACACATTGTGAAAAAACGACAACATGAGCTTTTTGTAAATTTCTAGTACTGAACTACCTCCTGCTATATTCTTGTTCAGTACTACATTTCGCTTTTTCCTGTGTAGAAGAACCATGCCAGCCTCTATGCTCGTGAACGATGTAAAATTAGGGTTGGCAATAATTCGTGCACACTCTAAAGGGTCAGTCACGGCGTCGCTGTGAGATCTGTTACGTACACTTTCACAAATTTAACCCAAGGCTGAATTTAGAATGAGTTTGTACATTTTCTTCTCTACCCTGGAGTTTGCCCTAGATCTTTTATCGACAAAAGTGTCGATAAACGTCTTTAAATATGGTTTCTGATTGAACTGCAGGACCCTATGTATTTTGGTGATCTTGAAACCATTGTTCACCATCCAGTGCAGAAGCACATGGTGAACAACGATATTCTCCTTAGGGTCCAAATCAGCAATCAGTTTTTGCTTAGAGGGGGTCCAGTGCATCCCCATATCCTCGACCAATGATCAATTGTAGGGGCTCAGTGAGTCCCTGCTCACGGGTCAATTGATACGGGGAAAAACAAAATCTCTGACTGAGTCGTGAAGCGCCAGTGGAATATGCCCGTCAATTTCAAAGAACCATCCTTGTGGCCCATTGTCCTCAACGGTGGTAATGTCGGGGAACTCACAAGGATTATCAAGCCATTGATAGTTATCACACGGCAAAGAGTAGTGACATTGCCGAGGGGTACAATGAGTTCATTTCCAATAACACTGCATTTGACTTTGCACCGGTGCTGTTTTGTCCGCTCGGATCGGTTGACAAGACGCGATCCCCATGAAATAAATACCCTCCCTTCATTGAACGCTCTACAAAAAGGTGCTGATCTACGTCGGTGATTAGGCCTATTTCCTCCCTACTAATTTTTAAAATCAAATCCATCACCAAATGTGGTGTGGAAAAATAATATCCTATATCTAACCCGAACTCTGAATAGATTTTGTCTGTGTTCTTACAGACTATATCTAATAGAGTTAAAACATCACTGGCCAAGTACAGTCTACAATATTCCCACCCATTTTTACAATTCCCATTAGCCCACACCTTCTTGGCAAACTTATAGTCCACGGCTGTGCATTCACTGTTGGTGAGTGAATTGTAAAAAGCTTCAATTGGAGGTAGCTTCACCTCACTTAAGCGAGCGCCAGAACAGTAATAGTTGCCAGAACATTATTTACTACCTGCCATTTCAGCTCGAGAAGCAACAACTTCTCGGCCGATTTGGGAATAATGTTATAGGTAAATGAATTATTTACCCATGGACTATCTACTCCCCCTCCCTCCCTGTGCATACGTGCCAGTGTCGGTAAAATAAATTTTAAATCATAATTTGCATTGTGAATAAAAACTGGGATAAGAAACTGCTGGCTAAAATTTAAGTTACACGATTGATTCACTACCCCTCTAAAATAACTACCACCAGAGGATATTTCCTGCCACAAGTGATTGTGGTCTCTGACTTTCCCCTCCCCCATCTTTTCCCTTTAGTCCCTTTATCCCCCTCTTCAAACTCCCCTTACAAACCCAACATATTTTTTGATTTTTAATCGCGAGACGATCCTCTGCAGACAACACCATCGGATAATGTGTATTTCTCAAACGAGAAATAGCACCATTAGCTGTGCCAATTAATTTAGTCAGTGCCTTGATCATGCACTCTCTCTTCCAATGTTTCTACTATTCCTAAAAACCGCATGGTGTTAGAATTGTCTCTTTGCGCATGGGCATAGGACACTGCGAGAACTTGATGTTCTTTAATTCGATTTGAAAATTGAGGATCGTTCACTTCCACCAGCTTATCTTCACAGTCCAGATAGTTTGTTACACTGGAGGAGGGTGATTTGAAAATTTTTGAAGCGTAAAATGGCCCTATCCCCTGAAACCGTTTCAACTGTCTGGTAGCCATGCCGTCTACAGTGCCTCATATGATTTTGCAGCTTTAATTCTGTCCAAAATCGAGACAGGCATGTCGGACAATAGAAACATACCCCCCTTTTCTGTCCCTCCTCCCGAAATCTACTGATGTTTGTAATTGGGCTGAAATGGCCGATTGAATTGGCAAGGTCACTTGATGGTGATGTGTACAACAACCAACCCCAGTGTTTGAAAAATTCAATCGACGGGTCCCTTACTGTGAAAACCACCCCCTTCTTTTTTAAACGGACCCAATCTTAAAATTCAGTTTCAAACCGAGCGACAGTAACGCCCATATTTAAATGTGTATTGGCACTTTCAAAAATATCATTAGATCTTAGCGTTACTGGGTATTTTCCATCTAAACACGAAAAATCTAAAATTGGAAAAATAGACCCTTCCTTCCCATGTACAGCCCAGTGATCTAAATTCGTCTTGGTAGCGTCACGTGCTAGAGACTCGAATGCTGATATGAGGAAAGCGTACTTGAAACATTTTAACCTGTTTAAAAACAGATCCGCTGGACACCTTTACATCCTTCTAGATCAGGATTATATTTTAAAACTGTATACCACCACCCCCTCTTAAAATAAAATCTTTCTTAAATTTACAAATATTAACACTTAAATTTTCAACATAAAGAACTACAGAGCCGCTCCCATTTTTGTTGTAATTCTCGAGATGCGTAATAATATGACCTATCCACTCGCAAAAAACACCCTCAAAATTTTCTAAATTTGGATAGATCAAACGCATCTCGGAGTGTATATAATGGTGGTAAGCTTCACTTTTTCCCTCATTTAAATAGAACACCTTTAAAACAATTGAAACCTTAATTTAATCCCTCCCCCTCCCCATAATTGAATTTGGTCTTCCAGCAGTGCACGAATTCTATCTACATAGTCATGCACAATTTCTATGGGGTCAAACACAAAATTACCACAAAAAAACGAATTAAATGGGTCACCAAAAGTCGCAGTCTAGATAACTATTGCCTTTAAAATTGTATTTGATAACTGACATTCGGGAAAAGTCTTAAATTGGACATTACCCCTCCCCCTCCCCCTCTTGAATATTATCAACACCCCCTCCACATTGTTCAATAATAGTGCTATGGGAAGCCACTTCATTCAATTGAAGTGGAAGTAGGGTATCGGGGGCTAGAAGAGGAGGAGGATTCCCTGTTAATTCCCGGGTAAAATCATCCAAAAGCTGTAATGTGTTTGGACTCAGCAAAGGTAAGTCCCCCTGCTCAACTGCGCTATAATCAACATTTAAAAAATCACCTATAAACTTATCAATATTATCTGGAATTTAATGATACCGTCCCATGTTGAATTGTTGGGGAGCTCCACAGGTGCGTCCTCTCCTTCACCAACTGACAAGCAGGGGGGAGATTGCGAGTATGGGACCAATGCAACCTATAAATGAAAAATAGCTTATTTTCAATGTGTCTAAATCACCCCTACTGTTTTTAAATTGAATTATTATTTAAAATGTGCTTAGTAGCATTTAATTCCCTACTCTATATATTCTGAAAGTTCCAGCTTAATACATTTTAAAAAATTACATAGAAGGCAATTTGATTTTGTTCAAACAACTCCCTCCCTCAATTTCCACTATTTAATGCCCCCCTCCGAGCGGTCCAGCGGCTGCCCTCCGACCCGCCCCGGCCCAGCGGGCCACTGCAGCGCTTCCCGGCCCGCGGCGCTTCCCTACCTGGGCCCCACAGCGCTTCCCGGCCGCCATAGTGACCGCCATGCTTCTCGGGCCCCGCGGCGCAAAAAGCTATCTTTTTCTTAGAGATTCCAGCCCCATACTTTTCACGTGAAGAAACAGTTTTGTTTTTTTCACTTTACAATGATGGTGATATAATTGAGGCATATCCCCTCCCCCCCTTTTACATAATGTCCTAAAAAAATATTGTTCGATCATAATTTTGGAAATAAGTCGTTTCTCTACTTCCTTACGGGTTGTGAACTCATGAGCTTAATTATTGTAATCTCGTCTGTTATTTACGAGATATTCAAGAAAATAAAATTAAATGGAGACTATTAACTTTTATCGAATGTCTGCTCAACATATTCGGAAGGTGTAAGGTTGAAAGTTGTCAACAATATTACGCAAATTAGAATCCCTATGTACAAGAGATAAATGGTATAATCTCTGTCCTTCAAATTGAGTGGGGTGGGGGCGAAACATCTTTTAAAATCTATGACATAATTTTACTGTGTTGAAAAAAAAGCCAAAAGAAAAGTCCTAAAAGATGGAAGAAAAGGTAGAAACTAATCAGCTTTGAAAAAAACCGCGGTCTTTACTTGATAGCCTATCCGTTTCCTCATAGAAAATTGTGTTTAAATAAAAAGCAGTTTATAACGTAAAGAATTTTCTATGAGTAACTATTATCGAAATATAGTGCCATTTTTGGATTAACTACGAGAATTCAGAAGACTGAATGTATTCGATAATTGACCTGATTTAAAAGGGGGAACAATGTCCTTTAATATCTCTGACACACTTTTACTGTGATGAAATGAATCGATTGTTGGAAGGCCCCTTAAAACTATAATATTCTAGTGAAAAACGGCATTTTGAGATAAAAAGGTTCTCTAACAGTAAACTAGAAATTAGCTAAAAATATTATTATGAGAGATAGCAACAGTTTATGACCTACAGTGGGGGAACAGTGAAAATAGGAAATATTAGAAAGAAAAAAAAGAGTGGTTTGACAAAGCAAAAAAAAAAAATTTCATTATATTTAGATATCTCTCAGGGAGGGGGGAGCAGACAAATTTAAAACAATGGTGGGGGCGGGGGGTTAATATTTTAGTATCTCTGAGAAACACACACTTTTACTGCGAGATTAAAAATGACTATGTTTAGATATTTCTATAAGTTAGGTAAAAAAAATGCTCACATTTGCAAATTTCGGCAGTATTTGAGTGCCCGAAGGCCCAGGCGAAGCATGCTGTACCTCCTGACCTTGTGTTGGCGGGGCAGCTCTTGAAGGTCTATGGAGAGCGGATGGGCCGACGGCGTTACGTTCTAGTGAAGATTGGGCTGCGGCTTGTGCAGCAGGGCCAGTGAAGGCACGGACTTGTGCAGTCGAGCCATTGATGTCACGGGCTTGCACCGATGAGACGGCGGGAATCGCTTTATTATGAGAAGCCGCCCATTCTCTCTTTGGTTTTTGCCCAGACTGTATAGGGGCTGCCTCGTCCTTTCTCGCTCTCTTGGATGGAGGGGGGACAATACATTATTCACAATTGTCCTTAAAAGAAGAAAACATTTAGTATGGAAATAATTTCTCCCTGTTTTAAAGAAGGAAAATTAGTATCCCCCCTAGCCATAATTTTGTGTAGAAAGCATTTATCACTAAGAAGCCCCCTCCCCCTAAGCCAAAAGCAAAGCAAAATGTAAAATTTGCTAGAAATACCCCTATTTTTACCTTGCTGAGAATTGTTTTTAAATGTTTCCCGTCTATAGGCTTTTAAAATAGAAAAAGATTGTTAGCCTAGCAGGTTATAGGCCTAAATTACAATTTTGGATGTAAATGGTATCTATGCACTACACATAATAAAGCTATCTTTTTTCTTAGAAATCCCCGGTCCTCTTACTGCCCTAACGCGAAGAAACAGTTTTGTTTTTTCACTTTACAATGATGGTGATAGAATTGAGGCATGTCCCCCTACCCCCCTTTTCAGCAATGACCTAAATATATTGTTAGACCTTAATTTGAAAATAACCCGTTTCACTCCTCCAAATACAGGTTGCGTAGGCTTGCGCTTAATTATTGCAATTGTCTGAAACCATTTTAATTTGACGGAGAAAAACAATCCCTTTGGCTAAGCCGCAATCGTAAATACACAGGAAAAGGGGATGACAAAACTAATTATAAGCTTGCGCGGAGAGCTTTTTGTCAAAACATAGCGGCATAATGCCTAAGAATTGACAGAAGTCAGTGGACACTAGATCGCAATACAGAAAAGCAAGAAATTATCGAAAAAGAGAATTATTTCTATTGCAAGAATTATCGTTGTAAAACAGTGGGGGGGGGTTGAGGGGGGTTTATATGGTAAAAAGAACATATTTTATATTTTCTAGCGAGTATAAAGATAGCATGGTGGAGGAGTTTGTATTATAGTGGGAGGGGGGGGGGTTATCTAAATATACTGGAGGGTGACCAAGGAAAATAATTTTATTTTGAAAATAAAAAATGAAAATGTACTAAAACAGAACTTACATGGTAAATTGAGGTTGCCAAAGCTTCAAGCTCATCAATAATTTCAGGTGTTCTATCCATTGTCTTACAATACTCTGATAATTTAATCACAATGCATGTCCGTTATATACGAAATCCCAAGGGTGAATTGTTATGTAATAAGGAAACCATATGTAAGCGAGCCTCTGATTGGTCTAGAAGGAGATGTAACAGAGTCTCTGATTGGTTTAGCAGGCTACACGTGATCCTGTTTCCTATTCCTGGATCTTAACATTCGCCCCTAGCGCGCACTTGGACAAACAACAACAAATAAATTGACCTTGGAAATTTAGTTCCCATAGATCAATACATTCCCCTAGCGATTATGTAAATCATTCCCAGTGTCGTTACACTTGGCCAAACAACAACAACAACAAATAAATCGACCTTGACATTATCCATCAGATATGAATAAACCATGAATAAATGGAGTCCAGTTCGATGTTAGAGTCAATTGTAGATGATAGCATTGTGTTCGTTCAGTATTCAATGTCCATAAATGGAACCCCGTCATGAGTCCTAGATCAATAAAATTCCCAATCGATTATGCAATCAAGTTCTCGGAAATCCATTTCCCAATCGATTACGCAATCATTCTCCCTGGGGATTCCATGCCCATATTTGGTGTGGGATTGGGACTGACAGCACAGGTGTTCTCCCTAGGGACTCTATGCCCAAATATGGTGCCCCGTCAGCATTAAACTAAATTTTAGATGGCAGCAGGGGTGCCCGTCACGAGTACTAGGGTCCTTTCTACTTATATATATATATATATATATATATATATATATATATATATATATATATATATATATATATATATATATATATATATATATATATATATATATATATATATATATATATATATATATATATATATATATATATATATATATATATATATATATTGGTCTCAAAATTCCATCTTTTAGAGCTTCGGTTACTATTGAGCCGGGTCGCTCCTTACGTACCGTTCGTTACCATGAACTGCTTGATACGCTGTAAGTATTAAAGCTTAGCCTGTAGTCAAATCGCAGTCAAACGGTTTAGGGTAAAATTAAAGTAACCATTAAACTAAGCAATTAAAGTAACCAATCCAAGGTAACTAACCAAAGTAACCAATTGAAGTAACCAATCCTAAATAACCCGCCAAAGTAACCAATTAAAGTTACAAATTAAAGATAAAAATTAAAGTAACCAATCCAAATTAGCACACCGAAGTAACCAATTAAAGTAACCAATTCAAAATAGCCAATTAAACTTACCAATTAAAGTTACCAATTAAAGTAACCAATCCAAAGTAAACAACCAAAGTAACCAATTGAAATAACCAATCCAAAATAACCAACCCAAGTAACCAATTAAAGTTGCAAATTAAAATTACTTATTGCAGTAACCAATCCAAAGTAACCAACCAAAGTAACCAATTAAAGTTACCAATTAAAGTAACCAATCCAAAGTAACAAACCGAAGCAACCAATTAAAGTAACTAATCAGTACTAGAAAGCGAGAAAAAGAAGAAAAACTTGAAAAAATCAGATCCATCACCCTTGAAAATTTACGGAAATTTTAGGGATAGCCTAAGGCAGTATCCACGGTTTTTATGCGATAGGAGTTATTATTTTTGGGTGCGGGCTAATAAAAAAAAAAAATGCAAAACACATTAAATTTGTTTCTATGCATTTTCTGCAATCTGGACAAAAATTCAAGGTGGGGGGGGTGAAGGGTTCAAACCCAGTAACCGCCCTGTATATGGCCTTGCTTAGGGATGTTCTTTTCGAATAGTGTAATTGCTTATAAAACTGATAATTCCCACTTTATTAGAAACACATACTAATGTTAAATTGCCTTTCTTCAAGTGTAATTACCACACAGGTGGTAGTAACGAACTGTAAGTAAGGAGCGACCCGGCTCAATAGTAACCGAAACTCTAAAAACGGAATTTAAAGAACCAATAGACAAATCAAAAGAATCACATTTTTATGTTGATTTCAAATATATAAGTTCCATCAAGTGTAGTCTTACGCATCAAACGTTACACGCCTGAGAAACTTTGTCTTATTTCCCGAAAAAGGGGGAAACAACCCCTAAGAGTCATATAAATTTAATGAAAGTCACGCCATCAGATTCAGTGTGAAACAACCCCTAGAAGTCATAGAGCTTTAATGAAAGTCACACCATCAGATTCAGATGCGTATTAGAGAACCCTACTATAGAAGTTTCAAGCTCCTATCTGCAAAAATCTGTCATTTTGTAAATTTTAATATACAAAATCTGTAAATTATATTTTAATATATAAATCTGTAATTTTGTAAGAAAGATCACGCATGCGTGTTTTTTTTCCAGGTGTGATCGTATCGAACAAGTGGTCCTAGAATATCACGGGAAGACTCACTCGAACGGAAATTAAAAGTTCTAGTGCCCTTTTTAAATGACAAAAAAATGAAGGGAAACTAGGCCCCCTCCCACGCTCATTTTTCCCAAAGTCACCCGATCAAAATTTTTTAGATTGCCAATTTGTTCAACATGGTCGAAAAATACAACAACTATGTCTTTGAGGATGACTTAATCCCCCACAGTCCCCAAGGGTAGGTCTGCAAGTTATGAACTTCGCCCAATATTTGCATGTAGTATTGGTTATTGGGAAGTATGCAGAAGTTTTCTGGGGAGATTTTTTCTTGTAGTTGGGGCAGGGGACTGTCGGGGGTTACGTCGGAGGATATTTCCGAGGAGGAAGTTTTCATGGGTGAAGGGACATTGCAATGAGGGAACGTAGGATTTCCCAGTATTATTTATAAAAAAGATAAGAAATTAAATAAGAAAAAAAATCAACTGAAAGTAAGGAGCAACATCAAAATTTAAAACGAACAAAAATTATTACGTATATGATTGGGTTCGCCTCCTTGTCATTACCTTGGTCTTTACGCTTAAGTTTTTTTTGTACTTTCATCAGAGCTATTTATTCTAATTAATCGCCTTTGTGATTAAGGGGTCATTCTTAAACAATCGGAAAAAAATTTGAACTTTAGCGTAAAGGGCGAGGTATTGACTAGGAGGCGAACCCCTTTATACACGTAATAAGAATACACGAACATAGAAGTTCGTTGCGTAAGTTAATTCGTAAGTTACGTCAGAACAAAATTTCGAGAAAGTCATTTAGCCAAAAAAAAGTAAAATTAATATGCAAATTTCATTTTA
This sequence comes from Artemia sp. Qi Xiang Cuo, assembly GCF_049724085.1. Classification (NCBI taxonomy): domain Eukaryota; kingdom Metazoa; phylum Arthropoda; class Branchiopoda; order Anostraca; family Artemiidae; genus Artemia; species Artemia sp. Qi Xiang Cuo. Next base: position 28,200,343 of record NC_142794.1, on the reverse strand, counting down.
ATTATTCATGTACTATGAGCCAAAATCAAAGCTGAATTAATTCAAAAGCGTTCAAAAATTAAATAAAAAAACAAGTTCTTTTTAACTGAAAGTATAAAGCGACATTAAAACTTAAAACGAACAAAAATTATTCCATATATGAAAAGGGATGTACCCTCCTTAACGCCTCGCTCTTTACGCTAAAGTTCGACTCTGTCTCACATCTTTATTTTTCAAAACAATAAAAAACTTAAGCGTAAAGAGCGAGGAGTTTAGGAGGGGACAGCCCCTTTCATATACGGAATAATTTCTGTTTGTTTTAAGTTTTAATTTCGCTCCTTACTTTCAGTTAAAAAACTTGTTTTTTTTTATTTAACTTGACCCTAGCAGCAACACTGGTGTCTAGACATAAACAATAAGCATTAGAGATATATTTTATTCAACCTCATATTTACTGAAAGTGTTTTCCTCTTGTTTTTTTTTCTACTTAAAATAACAAAACTAAATCTTGATACAAAGTGACAAGTGTGGAATATCTGGTCCTGGCCTGATTAAAAGAACAAAAAAATACCTTCAAAAGAAAGTAAAGAGTGGCAAAAAAACTTGAAGCGAACATAAATTATTCTGAGGGGGGCAGCCACCTTCTCAACCCACTGCTATTTACCATTAAGTTTTGCTGTGCTTTAAGATTCTGTAATAAAACTGTATAAAACTGAGGACTAAAGGTGTTTGATAACTCAGGCACTTCTGTATTATTAGCCTAAGGGTGAAAATTTGGTTGACACATTCTCTACCCTTTGTAATACCGCACTGTTCTTCTATTGTAACATTGTCTACAGCATTTGTCAGTCTAAAAAGTACCATATTACAAATAATTTGCTACTTACAGAGACCAGGCTAATGCCTCGATAATCACCACGCTCACTCTTATCGCCTTTCTTATATAGTGGTTTAATTAGAGTTTTCCTAAAATCGCTAGGTACTTGTTCAAAAATCTTATTCATAATCTTCGGTAACTTACTTCTAACCTCAGAACTACCGTAGTATAGACATTCATTTACCACATTGTCAGAACCTGGGGCCTTATTATCTTTTAGTCCTTTCAGTTCTGTCGCTATTTCTTCCTCACAAAACACATCTTCCTTCACATCCAAGGTATCACAAACATTTTCATTTTTCTTTGTAACTCTATCTTGGCTTAGCACATTATCAAAATGTTCTGCCCATTTCTTTTTATCTCTTTCCTTATCACTAATATTGTTCCCGTTCCTTAAGTCCAGACTGACTACTCCCTCTCAATTTATTAACATGCAAGTACAATATTTTACCATTATGCCGTCTAGTTGCATCTTCCAGATCGACGGCCATTTCATCCAAGGTTTCCTCTTCACACCTCCTTAGTTCATATTTTAATGCTTTCTCCACTTTCTTTACATTCCTCTTGTATTCATATGATCTATCACTCAAATAATTCTTGTAGAAGCCCCTTCTCCTCCCAATTGAACATAAAGATATTTCACTAATATTCCTAGCTGCGTTCCTAGCTTTTTCTTTTTAGAAGGCACCATCAGCAACTTCATAAATTGTTTTCCTAAAGTTATTTCATCCATTTTCTTCTTTAGAATTCAACTGCTCCTGGAAAGTTTCTCTCAAATTCTCCTCCTTGAGATAACTTATCGGGAGGTAGTTACCCTTCCGAAATTTCCGAAATTTCGAAATTTTATAACCAAATACTTTATTTGTTATAAATAGATTGTTATACCTACAAAATTTCAGCAGTCTGTAGCCATTACTGTTTTCTTATCCTGCGCGAAATTTACCTAGGCTAGGATATCATCTATCTCTACCAATCTGGGCGTTAAAATATTTTAATAACAACAGTATGTTTCTATCTGGGAACCCTGTTTATTTGCTCCTGTAACTGTAAATACAATTTATCTGAGTCACTACTTTCTCCGTCAGCTGGTTCTACAGGGGTATTCTATTATTAATACCTTCCCAGCCTAAACAAGACTTAGCAGCTTCCTTATTATCATTATCCCTATGTACCTCATCCTTTTTGCCTGAGTAGATAAATTTTATATCCCCTAATTTCATGCTTCCAATCCGTGGGATATGAGTTTTTGAAACTCCATGGAAATTATTTTGGCCTCAAGAAAAGCAATAGTCTCGGATACCAGTGCAGGATGGGGGCCAGCACACCTTCTAAAGTCTACCCCAAAGCGCTTAAGCCAGCTTAGAACCGGACATCTAGAAGTCCCTGGGAACTCCAGTATGAATGGAGGCTTTGTGCAATCCTGGGCCCATGTTGGTCAGAACAAGGTTTCCAGCACTTGGAGATGCTCTTCTATCAACAAGAGTAGAAATCCTGCCCAGACAATCTCGAGCCTATTACTTCCGACTAATTATATATTCATGCCTGAAAATATTATGCTACTATTGGGAGGCGACCCATAATAGATAGATTAGCTATACATATACGAGCATACACATATATATACACATGCATACTCGTATACACATGCATACACATATACATAAATGAAACTACTACTACTACTAACAGCTCACTGCAGCACCAAGCTGCCTGCACGCTTTTCCTCCATCTCAATCCATTCAAAGCCTCCCTCTTTACATCCTCCCAAGAAATTCATATTTCCCTTAAATCTTGTTTTACGACATCCTCCCACCCCAACCGCAGACGACCTGCTTTCCGTTCAGCCCTAAATAGTTGGCCAAAAAAGACAATCTTTCGCAGTCTGTCATCCTTCATCCACAGAACGTGCTCAAGCCATTTCAACCTTTCTCTTATTATGGCCCTAGAAAGCGGGTAATAAGAAGTTAGACGACTTTGGGCCATAAAATAAACCCTTTTCCGATTAGCCATTAAGACGGAAATATAAGAAGGTAATCTCTTATATTTCCAGTAAATAAAATGCTAATTGCATATAATCTTTGAGTTTAAATGTTAGAGGGCTTAATGTCAATGAAAATATCGGTATGTTTATGCTCCTAGCATAAACATTGCATGAACATATTATATTTTGTAAACAGAAAAATCATTTGATTAAATATTTTAGTTTTAGATTAATATAATCTGCTATGTTCTTTTTTATTTGATCACCTTTGGTAAATTATTGAATTTTGCGAATATTTGTTGAAAGTGTATTACAAATAAATAGTTTAAAAGTGGAAAAAACGGTCCTCTTGGAATTATTTCCTGTTGCTCAATCAAAACGTTTAAATGCACTAGTTGATACTACTTTTTGATACCACTAGTTGATAGAACTTTTCGGCGCTATATCAAAATCAGTTGTGATTTCAAGCAATCAATTTAAATTGAAGCTAGTTTCTAGGAAACTCTCCGTTTCAGGAATTGTTGATCCCATTGAGATGAATAGCCGATTAAGAGTCCTTCAGAAAAGAACAAGAGATCTTAAGATTGACCTTAGAAGTCTGAGGAAACTATCAGTGTACCATACCGCAACTATCAAAAGAGAATTCCAGGAATTCATTGAAAGTGTAAGGTGAGTAAACACATTTAGAGTGTAAACTCATATGAATGAATAACCCCTTGCCAATTACCCCAAATTTTTATAATGTTAAATACTACTTAAAGACTGAAGAATTTCAGCCTGATTGAATATTTTGACGGGATATTCAAATTCTTCACAAAATTTGAGTTCCAATACAACATTTTAGTTCTTTAATAAAATCTAACCAAAATTTGCAGATATTCCTGAAATTAGCCAATAATAAAAATATTTCAAATTGATTTAAAAATATTCAAATTAATTTAAAAATATTCAAATTGATTTAAAAACGTTGCAACAAAATTTTTCCAAGGAAAATAAGTAATTTCAAAATTAAAACAAGCAAAAATACTCTCATTTAATAGTTCAAACTTTTAAAAAACAGAAATCACCTTAGAACGGATATAATTTATGATAAATAAATAAATGAAACACAAAAGGTCACTAAAAAAGACACAGTTCAAATGAAATGGACTTATCACAAATAAGATTAAGGTTAATTCCCCCCCCCCCAAAAAAAAAACCTCTTAGGGCTAGAGTGTCATTTGCATCTCATTTAAAACAATTTTGATCTCAAGCAGTGTGTTTTTTAATTCTGTCATCATCATCGACGGAAAACTACAACGGAAAAATAAAATCATAATGCCGCAGTAGGCTACAGGAAAAGAAAAGATACACAAACAAATACTAGAATATTCTCGAGAAAATGGAAACTTCGGCTTTCTGGGATGTTAAGACTCTTTGGAAACTTTCAACCGGAGAAAGCATCACAGTGGAAATTGAAAGAAAGATTTGAACCGTATCTAAGACTTTATAGCCTAAACAAACCGCTTTATAGACAGAATTTGCCATTAAAATTTGGATGGTATTCAATTTTGAAACCGGATTGCATTTATGGGAAAACTTAAGAATAAAGTAAAGCCTATTATAATGATTATTGTAGTTAAAATGATAATAATAACGGACTATAGTAATTACATAAAATGAAATTATTTCGCACTCTGGTAGACTTTACACAGATGGAAATCAGAACAGGATGATAATTTAGCCAAGAACAACTCTAATTTTCGATATTTATCGAGATTGGATATTAAATTAAATATTAAATATCCAATAATAAACATAGAATATTACTTTAAATTTTAAAAAATAAAATTGAATATGAATTTAAAGTTTAGTCATTTAAAAGAAGGGAAGGCTACCTTTCATTCAAGATAAAAAGTCTCTTCTTGTTAAAACTGAATTCGAACTGTGAAAATAAATATAAATCGGTTCAATAAATTGTTCAATTAAAAGACCATTCAAATAATGTTACCTCTATTTAGAATGTGAATATGTTGGTATAATAACTTATTCGGATTGCCTACATTTTAGTAATTAATAATTACTATAAACTATTTTTTTAGACGTTAAAACTGGTGGGATAAGGTATGAACTACAAGGAACATAGAAAAACTAAAAAAAATAAGCTTATGCGTCAATTGTTGGTGGTAAAAAATGACAATTTGGATTGGCAATAAAACAACGATTGATCTTGGTATAATAATATAGTAAGAAGAAATCAGAAGGCAATATTTCTTTTTATTTTATTTATTCTAAGAAACACTAAAATGTCTATTGTATGACCTATTACTTAAACTGTAAGATTCTGTGGTGTCTCTTATAAACATTAAATAAAAAAAACAAATTTTTTTAACTGAAAGTAAGGAACGACGTTAAAACTTAAAACGAACAGAAATTATTTCGTATATGATAGCGGCTGTCCCCTCCTCAACGCCTCACTCTTTCCGCTAAAGTTTTTTATTGTTTAAAAAAATAGAGTTGTGAGAAAGTCAAACTTTAGCGTAAAGAGCGAGGCGTTGAGGAGGGGACAGCCCCTTCATATACGGAATAATTTCTGTTCGTTTTAAGTTTTAACGTCGTTCCTTACTTTCAGTTAAAAAACTTGTTTTTTTTATTTAGTTTTTGAACGTTTTTGCATTAATGCAGGTTTTGATTTTGGCTCACCGTACATGAATAATTAAAACAAAATTTGCATATTGTATTTGGTTAAATGGCTTTCTCGAAACTTGTTTAATTTTATTTACGAACGTTTTTATTTGGAATAAATATACGTAACTTAGAATTAACTTACGTAACGAACTTCTATATTCATAAATTTTTAACATGTATATTAGGGGGTTCGCCCCCTAGTCAATACCCTGCTCTTTAAACTATAGTTCGAATTTTTTTTCCAGTTCTTTAAAAATGACCTCTTAATCACAATCAGTTGATCAGTTGAAAAACTTGTTTTTTTTATTTAATTCCTGATCTTTTTCTTTAATAATGCTGGGAAATCCGGCGCCCCCTTCATAGCAATGTCCCTTCCCCCATGAAAACTTCCTTCATGGAAAGATCCTTCCATATAGCCCCCGACCCTCTCCTTCCCCCACCTACCAGAAAAAATCTCCTCTGAAAAAGTCTGTATACTTCCCAATAACCAACACTATATGTTAACATTGAGTAAAGTTCATAACTTTCAGCCCTCCCCCTGGGGACTTTGGGGGATAAAGTCATCCTAAAAGACATTTTTGTCATATTTTCGACCATGCTGAACAAAATGGCTATCTCAAAATTTTGATCGGGTGACTTTGGGAAAAAAGAGCGGGGGAGGGGGCCTAGTTGCCCTCCATTTTTTTTGGTCACTTAAAAAGGGCACTATAACTTTTAATTTCCGTTCCATGAGCCCTCCCACGATATTCTAGGACGACTGGGTCAATACGATCAGCCCTGGGGAAAAGAAGAAAAAAAAACAAATACACACACATCCGTGATCTTTCTTCTGGCAAAAAATGCAAAATTCCACATTTTTTTAGATAGGACCTTAAAACCTCTACAGTAGGGTTCTCTGATACGCTGAATATGATGGTGTGATTTTCATTAAGGTTCTATAGCTTTTAGAGGGTCTTTCCCCCTTTTTTCGAAAATCAGCAAAATTTTCTCAGGCACGTAACTTTTGATGGGTATAATTAAACTTAATGAAACTTATATATTTGATATCAAAATTAAAACCTGAATCTTTTGATGTATCTATTGGCATCAAAATTTCCGTTTTTTAGAGTTTCGGTTACCATTGAGCCGGATCACTCATTATTTACAGTTCGTTAACACGAACTGTTTGATAAAATATTTCTAGAATTCGTGCCTTAATGCTTGCAAGCCATTCATTGTTGAACTGAATTTCTAGAGCTATCTGAAATAAATACTACTTTAAAGCCAAAACCTAGGTTTTTAGTCTAGTTTTCAAGTCTAAAAACGTAATTCTGTCTCTTCCTAATTATAAAATGGCCAGTGCCATCTATTTAGGAGAAATTTAGGAGAAGATTAGTTTTATTATGGGGCAAAACTACTTCTTCGTAGTTTTATTTGAGGTTACTGAGTAGCACTTTTTCTTTTTTAGTTAAGAGGTACGTTGAATGGTCAAAATCTTTTTGGTATAGTGGTCGTGAAACAAAACAAAAATATAATTGAGTTTGCAACCTTTATGGTAACTTCTAGCAACAAAGATTTTTTTCTAGGCTACCAAATAGTGTAAACAAGATGCACAGCGAAACTGGCATAGATTTGAGTGTAAACAGATTAGGAATCGCATAATTTTTTACTCGTGTAGAACGTAGAATTGTCTCTTCGAAAACCTGAGATCAAAATCCTGGACCTTTTCCAGATATCCTGAAAATATTCTCTTATGAAATCCTGAATTTCGATATTTTGCTGTTTTGTAAATTTTTATTTTTTTTAAATTTACAAATTATGTTGTATTTAAATAAGTATTTGCCTCAAATTTAGATTGTAGCAAGCCCTGCTGTGAGGTGAATTGACTGTACTTAAAATTAACAGGTAATATGACCCAAGGTTGTTTTTATGTCTTTTGTAGGCCGAGACAAAATTTGATCTTTGCCAGGAGGAAGGACTCCCTAGATTCTTGCTCTCAGGAAATTTACTTGAAGGGACTTAAATATCAGCCAAACTAAATATGAAGCTGTAGCTAGAGTCCTGTTTCTCTCTTTTGGGATCATAACCCAATATGGTCTCTATTGAGAGAGGAGAGGTAACGGCCAAGGTCTTTTCTGTAAATAAAAACCACTTGAAGAGGATTTTGAATATCAAAGGAATTTTTTACGATGTAAGAAGTTGTATCTTAGTTTGACATCGTGGAAATAATTACCTAAGTGCAGCAACATAGGAAAGGGTGTCTCTAAATTTTTATCATCAAGAAATCTACCAGAATGAAATGGAAAAGCTGATCAAACCTCTCAGGACGTAAGAGCCAGTGTGCTGGTTGTGACTTTCAAAGATTATGACTCGATTTAACCTAAAAGGTTTTTGAGCAAATTTGAGGAGCTTAGGTTTTTGAGCTAGTGTCATAACTATGCCTTTAGGATTTTAGGATCCGATCGATCCTCTATCTGATCAACCCATCTCAGGAGAATAGGAATGGGAACCTAAATCCCTGTTCTGATATTTTCATTGTTCAATCCTTCAGAAGGCATGTCCCAATCTTGGCTAATGCTCTAACTATTCCTTTTGGATATTTAGACCCGATCTATTTTTAGTGGGGAATGGAGAAATAGAAAAAAAGAAAAAAGGTGGAGAGATTAGATATACCGGAACTTAAATGTAACTTACCTGTTTTTTGTCCGATTTAAAGCAAAAACCAAAAAAAAATAAAGAAAAACTGAGAATAAAGAGTATGTGTCCTAGTTGTGCCTTTTGGAGGTACTGAATCGATTCAAACCTTCTAGATGAGAAGCAAAAGGAGGCCCTAAGTTTTTCTCTTGATATTACCAGTTCTTTCAGGGAGGCATCTTGAGAGTTAAACAATTTTAGTGTTTTTAAAGTCTGTTATCTTAATTGTAGGGATCAGCCGCGTTCACTTTTTTCACTTTTTTTTCACTTTTTTAATACTTGTCACTGTTTGTCACTTTTTCACTAAATTTGTAACTAAAGTTACTTTTTTTGTTCATGTTTTAAGCTTTTTTCGGCAATTTAGTGAACTAACGGAAAGTTGGACATTCAAGTTCCTATAAAAGGTAAGTTCACTCTTGATAAATAATCATCTCATAGCTGCTCGTCGGTCTCCCTTTCCCGAGCATCCACCCAATAAGTCTGCTTAGAAGATGGACACTTTGGCCGAGATTCTTTAGTTATGTTTCCAGTATTTGCTTCTCTTTTTGTTTTTGGCTGTTGCCTGTAGAGGGTACAAATTAAGACCCATAAGTCTAGGGGACGCCAAAATGTAAGAAGGAATAAGCATCTTTCAGTAGCTTTATGAATTTATACTTTTTTGCAAATATATGAGCTTGTGAGAAGGTTTTCTAAATCCATTCTAGCATCTCATCTTTTTTCAGGTCATTTTGAGTGATGGGTAAGACGAAATTTTTGAAAAATTGGTTTCGTAGGGAAGACGGGACTGGACGCTTAGTGCAAGAGTGGTGTGCCAAGAGTAGTGATAGTGACAGTTCATTTTACTGCCAAATATTCAAAAAGACACTCAGCTGCCAAAAAGGGTTTCAAGCTCTTCTTCAACATGGCGCCAAAAAGGAACATAAGATGAAAGCGTCTACTGTAATAAACCCGCGTCAACTCATACTTATTGGATCAACTTCAACCAAAAACAAGTCACAAGCTGGAAATTCTGTACCAGAGAAGAAGCTTGAGATGTTCTGCGAGAGAGATGTGGCTTCAAAGGCAGAAATAATATAGGTCTGGAAAACCACAGCCAGTTTTTTACCTACATCATCGTGTGATGGTTAAATGCCAAAAAATGACGTACTTGTTGGTAGAGTCAATTTGTTCCTATTTTAAGGACATTTTGGTTGAAGACATCCAGATGTCTGAATTTGTACTGGAACAGGATGAGAACACAAACAATGCTGGGGTAAAAGAGCTTCAAATAAAGGTTCGGTGCTGGCCGAAGGAGCAAAAACTGGTTATTACTCGGCATCGTAGAACATATTATCTGGGACATGCTACTAGTGAGGATCTGGGCAAGAAGCTCCTTCAACGTATAGAAAATAAAGGACTTCCACTTGATAGGCTGTTGATGCCTGTCAGCGATGGCCCAGCATTCAATAAGAGAGTTTGGTCAATTGTTGACTTGGAAAAGAAACAGTGGTATTCAAAAGGTCTTTTAAATATCGGTACCTGCAACAACCATGCAGTGCATAATACGTTCCAAAAAGGACTGTAGGAACTCGGGAAGGAATGCTCTGATATGATAATTGGTGTTTACAATTTCTTCAGAAGATAGTCTGCTCGTTGTGACAATTTTAGCTAGTGTCAGCTAAATTTTAAGGCTTTGCGACATATAAGTTCCTAAATCAGATCACCACTAGGTGGCTTACCACAGGAAAAGCTGCAAACCTTTAGGTCGAGCAATGACCTGCTCTGATTGAATATTTTCTGGAATTCGTGCCGAGGAAAAAGAGCTTAAAGCACTTAATTTCATATACGAAGCATCTGAGAATTGTCAGTTGGCTAAAAAAACTAACAATGAAAGCTGAAATCGAATTTGTTTTTAGTTCTGCAAATACCTTCACTGTATTCACTGCAGTGTTTCAACGACAAGAGTCGTTCATTCATGTGCTGAATTTTGAGTTGCTTTGCTTATGCACAGTTCTTCTCGGACAGATTCTACGTGCTGATAATGTCAACCATCATCTCGCCGTGGGGGAAAGCGTTTACTGTGCTGCAATAGTACATCTAGAGCAACTTTTGGGTAATAAGCGGATCCTGGCAGCTCTTGCTTCTACACAGGTGACTCAGAAAGATATTTTTTTTTTCTAAGAGTTAGGAAGAACGTAAAAGCTGCTGTAGAGTATTTGTTGGCCAAATGCTGTATAAACAACAAGTTTTTCCGAAGCCTTAGCTGCTTCAACCTTCCCAAGCTAGATTCCCAGCCGATGGTTTGCAGTGATGTTCTCTACGTCGCAAGAGAACTTCCTTATGTTACGAACATAGAGAAAGTCCAGGGAGAATGGTTATTATTACAGTTCGACCCTGTGTCACCACCCATGAACAATACATGAATTGATATTTATTGGGAAAAGATCCTAGAACTGAAGATACCAGGTGGTGGTGTGAAATATCAGGCCTTGGGTCGAATAATTAGAGCAGCTCTTTCGCTCTACCTTAGAAGTGCAGACGGGGAGCGAGGATTTTCTCGTTCAGCTCAATTGATGACTAGCATGTAAGCCCCGTACTGAGGAGCGAACCCTAAACGCTAAAGCTTTTGTTGCTGATGCTCTGCGGAACTTAGAGAACAAACCCGAGCTTTTGCTGATCACAGAGTAGCTGCTGTGTTTGGCTTGATCAGCTAAAGCTAGCTATGGACTTTGCCTTATTGGATGAAAACAGGAGGAATTGGAAAAAAAAGCTTGAAGCTGAAAAGGAAGATGCTGAATTGCCAGTTCAGGACCTCGTCCAGAGGAAGCAGAAAATAGCGGAGCTAGAGTTAGAAAACTTACGAAAAAAGAGATGGCTAAACAGAAGAAAGAAATCAGTGATACTCTTCTGAAAGAAGCAGGAGAACGTCTGAAGAAGGCAGCAGAAGTGAAGAACTTTTTGAACAGTGGCCTTGCTCAAAGCTTGTTGGAAGCAGCACTGAAAGCTCGTTCCAAAGAAATAGAAAGGAAAGCTGATGCTGAATCTGTGGAAGTACTTGTTTTGAAGAGTAAATCAGAATTGATCGATCGCCTTTCAAAAAAACCTAAGAAATGATGACGCTATTTATATTAAATGTAATTCTACCATTGATTTGTTACACTTACTCATGAACGCTAATAGTACGGTTTCTTCCTGTTCGTAAACGTTCAAAAGTTCCTCTTTACTAAGGTTGTTTGTTCCTTGTACCTTAATTTAAGTTGTGCTTTAATTAAACTTCTCCTTTTGTATGAGCAAATAAATTAATGGAAATAAAATAAGACTTCTAGTCTTCTTTTCCGTAACCTCACTGGCTTTTAGAGGGCGATGATGATCATTAGGTAGCAACTGAGACGTATGTAGTTCATATGCTTGTGCTTTGAGTAGCTCTTGGTAGTCACTTTTTGTCACTTTCTTTTAGTTGTGAAAGAACTAAAGTCATTTTTTTTTGGGAGCATCGTTGCGGCCGATCCCTGTAATTGCACATCTTGTTTTCGAACCAACCTTTTTGAGGAAAGAGGTTCCAAAATTCTTATCATCAAGAATTTCCAGATATCTATTCAAAATCTTACGACTGTAGGAGAAGGCAAACGAGGATGTCTGAGTTCTTTTTATTGGGATCTGCGAGACGGATTAACCAAATCTCAACAAAACCTAATAAGAAATAATTCTTGTCGTCATGACATCTACTAGAAGGGTCGCCAAAAATGAATCTAGCAGAAAGTAACAATTACTGCACTACTTCTGACTGATTGATTTCCGCACACGACCGAAACTTAGCTGATGGAAAGAGTCCTCCACGTATTTTCATCAAGGCATTCATTAGGAAGGGTTGTCAAATCTCAACCAAACTTTGTGAAAAGACAGAGTAAGAGTTGCAGTTGTGTCTTTGGAGGTCTCTATTAACCCTAGTCCTCCACGGAGAGGGTCTTCTTTTGTTTTCAAGACGAGAATAAGTTGTTAATTTATTAACAAAAATTGGTGGGAGGTAAGAGATAGAATCCTGGACCCGAGAATACCTCTTATGGAATTTCAGGGAGGACCATTATCCCAATAAGCTAGACGTACGCTACAAATGGTTGCCAAATATCAAACAAGCTTAGTCAAAACCAATAATGATTGCCCCAGCTATGTCTCTTATAAATACAGGTGGATTTGACTTCTGCCGTGGGGATGGGAAGGAGATCTATAGATTTTCATAGTCTGTACGTCAACGAGAAATGTTTTTCATGTCTTGAACAAATGTTGTGAGGAATCAAGAGCAGTACTCCTAGTTTTCTTTCTGCAGTATCTATACCTGATTTAATTTTTATTGTCATTGAATAATGGATCTATTTTTATTAGTTTAATTATTAGTTGGTCTGGTAAAAATTTTTTAAAAAGAAATATTCATCAGCTACAACTATGGCTTCAGGTGTGCACGCTTGATAAGACCTCTATGCTGGAACGGTTAAATGTTCGTCATCTTCATCCAACACTGGGGCTTAGCTATTAGATTTTCAACTAAGTTTTCAAGGTATTAAGGGATTAGTAGCTAGGGATTAAGTTATACCCTTAAGAGGTTCAAGTGTGACGCTCTATAGCTTATAGAACTCAAGTTTGACCCTCTATATAGCTTATATCCCCTCTCCCCCGTGGAGGAGGGGGGAGGGGCTAGTTGCCCTCGGATCTTTTTCGAATCTTAAAAAGTGAACAAGAACTTTAAATTTTCAATCAAATGAGCCCTCTCCAAAGTTCATACGAGCATCCCTTCTATAAGAACGGTATATGCCCCTAGAGAATTACTCGTAACGCCTGCCTCCAGGCCCGGGGGTTTGCGTCGACACAGGAAATTTTCTTATCTGACCTTTGAAATATTTTTTAATGAAATGGCTTTTATAAATTTTTATCAGATTGGCTTGGGGAAGAAAGGGTGTATGGGGGGGGGGGGGCTAGTTGCCCTCTAATATCTTTTGACTCTTAAAAATTGAACCAGAATTTTCAATTTCCAATCAAATGAGCCCTCTCTGAAGTTCATACGAGCATCTCTTTCATAAGAACCATATACGCCCCCAGGACAACACTTGCAACGCCTATCCCCAATCCTATTTGCCTATTTCCTATTTCCGCCTTTTGCCAATCAAATGAGCCCTCTCTGAATTTTATACGAGCATCCTTTTCATACGAACAATATATGCCCCAGGGCATAACTTACAACTCCTACCCCCGGTCCCTGGGGGGTTTCGACGACACCTGAATTTTTGTTATCTGATTTTTGAGCAATTTTTTAACTTAATGGCTATCTCAAATTTTTATTGGATGCATTTGGGGAGAATGGACGTGGGGGGGCTAGTTGCCCTCCAATCTCTTGTGACTCTAAAAAACTGCACTAGGGATTTCATTCTCCGACCAGATGAGCCATATCTGAAGATTTTACGAGTCTTGCTCTCATAAAAACAATATATTATACTGAGTTGTAGGTTAAGATGCCTATCCTTGGGCCCTGGGGGGCTGTGTCGACCCCGGAGTTTTCGTTATATAGTCTATGAGCTATTTCAAAAAAAGCTATCTCAAAGTTTTTCTCGTATGGGTTTGAGGAAAGAAAGGCGTGGAGGGGGGGGGGTGCTAGGTCCCCTTCAATATCTTTTGACTCTTAAAAGGAAACTAGAAATTTCAATTTCCAATCAAATGAGCCCTCTTTGAAGTTAATAAGAGCATCCCTTCCATAAGACCCATATGTGCTCCCAGAGCATTACTTAAAACGCCTGCCCCTGGGCCCTGGGCGCTTGTGTCGACACTGAAAATTTTGTTATATGATCTTTGAACTATTTTTAACAAAATCGCTATCTTAAATTTTTATTGGACTCATTTGGGAAAATGGGTTTGAGGGGGGAAGCTGGTTACCCTCCAATATCTTTTGACGCTTAACAAGGGAACTAGAACTTTCAATTTCCAATCAAATGAGCCCTCTCTGAAGTATACGAGTATTCCTTCCATAAAAACCATATATGCCGCCAGGGCATAACTTATAACCCTTGTCCCTGAAGACTGTAGGGAGACTGTCCTGCTAAAACATAAAATTTACAGAACTTTCAACTACGTTGAACAAAATGGCTATATCAAAATTTTGATTGGATGTGTTTGGGGAAATGGTGGGCGTGGAAGGGGTGTCAGCCTTAAAATCACTTTCGACTATTAAAAAGGGAACTAGCCATTTAAATTTCGAATCGAATGATCCCTTTCCAAAGTTTCTACGACAACGTTGTCTTTACAAAACCTTATATGCCCCCAGGGCATAACTTAAAACCCTTGCCCTGAGGGCTGTGGGGGATGTGTCATCCTCAAAGACCTAATCTCCAGAACTTAAAACTACGTTTAATAAAATGGCTATATTAAAATTTTGATTGGATGTGTTTGGGGAAAGGGTGGGCGTGAGAGGGGGGTTAGTTGCCCTCCAATCACTTTTGACTATTAAAAAGGGCACTAGCCCTTTGAATTTCCAATCGAATCAGCCTTTTTTGAAGTTTCTACGACAAGGCTGTCTATAAAAAACCTTATATTACCCCAGGGCACAACTTAAAACCCTTGTCCTGAGGGTTGCGGGGGAGTGTCCTCTTCAAAAACATATTTTCTATCAGGAAATAAAATACGCTGAACAAAATGTCTATCTCAAAATTTTGATTGGATGTGTTTCGGGGAATGATGGGCGTGGGGGGGGGGGGCTAGTTGCCTTCCATTCGCTTTCGACTATTAAAAAGGGCACTAGAACTCTCGATTTCCAATCGAATGAGCTCCCTTTGAAGTTTCTATGACGACCCCTTCCATATGAAGTGCCTCTGGGGAAAAAAAATACTAATAAAACATTGGAACCATATGGTATTTACTATAGGCAACGCTATAGCTTTGCCTCTGACTAAAGGAGGTATGAAACTAAATTAAACACTACTATTTGTGTCCAGATTTATAAAAGGGTGTGTGTTGTTAAAAATTGCTGAAAATTTCTCTCCAGCATACAAAAAGTAGGTAAAACTACTGATTCTTAAAAAACGGAAAGACTCACAGCGATGTTATTACTAATCTGAAAAGACTATGTAAACACCGGACGAGATAATAGTAATTCAAAAAAACTTTCCCCATGCAACAGGCCTTTCAAAGAAAAGTGAAGAGATTCATTAAGCAAAAAAAATGTTCAAAAATAAAATCAAATAATCTACCAAGCGTGAAACTACCACAAATCAGCATCGATAAATAAATGAAACCCAAAACGAACAGAAATTACAATAGATAACCGAGTCAAACTCAAAACGAGCAGAAATTAACATAAGTTTGGCTCAAAACCCCTATGCCTTCCCAACGCCAGAACATAATTTGCACTTTACTGAAAAAATATAACTGGTTTTACTTTTATAACTTTAATAAATCAAATAATATTAACAATTTTATTACTAAATATCAGTATATGTATATTAAACTGACAATGCACATTCAACTGTTTTTTTTCAGTAAAGTGCAAATTATAATCTGGCCTTGGGAAGGCATAGGGGTTTTGAGCTCAACTTAATTTCTTCTCGTTTTCAGTTTGACTCGGTTATTTATTGTAATTTATGTTCGTTTTGGGTTTCATTTATTAATCGATGCTGATTTGCGGTAATTTCACGCTTGGTAGATTACTTGATTTTATTTTTGCTCATTTTTTGTCTTATAGAGTTCTTTACTTTTCTTTGAAAAACTCATTTTGTGGAAAAATATTTTTTTAATTAATGGCCTTTGGAACCGTATGGCCTTTACTATTGACAACGATATAGCGTTGCCTCTGAAAATTTTGAAGAAGGAAACGACACCATTTTCCTCATCACGTTTTGTAGAAACTAAAATGTTACATGTTTTTGAAATAATTAATTAAAAAAACTTTCCGAAAAATAATTTTTTCAAAGAAAAGTAAAGGCCATTTTAAGCTTAAGCTCAGGAGATACAAATACCTGTTAAAATTCAAAATTCGTCTCACTGCAGAAGCCTAAAACCTACTGCGTCATTGGCGCTGTACTGAAAACAATTCTTTGAAATATTTTCACTTCTGTAACTTTAAGAAATCAAAAATTAATCAAGATTTTGAGGAATAAATATCAGCAAATGTATATTAAATTGACAATGCACATTTTTTTCAGTAAATTCATTTGAGTTTTATTCAGTAAAGTACAAATTATATTCTGGCTTTTAGAAAGCGTAGGGGTTTTGAACCCCAATCACATTAATTTATGCCCGTTTTGAGTTTGACTCTCAAATTTATTTTAATTTTTGTTTGTCTTGGGTTTCATTTATTTATTGATACTGATTTTGGGTAGTTGTATTCTTGGTAGATTATATGATAGTCCGGACGCCATGTGTTGAAAATGTGAATCACACAATGACGGAATAGGGCTGCTACGAGAAATAGCCTACCTTGTACCCCTTATATTGACCAAGCGGATTGGAAAATACCAATGACTCTTGCTTGCGATTGATGGAACATTCTAAAACTTAACATTTTATTATATTTTGGTGTTTCATGCAAGAAAATGCATGTTCCACAAAGTTTGAGGTGCAGTTTCCCGCTCAAATAGAAATGCCTAGAAGCCATAGAATGTTTTCATAACAAACTAACACGATTAGTTACAAAAAAAAGGCAGAGTTAAAAAAAATGGCAAAACTATATAAGTCTTGAACAGTCTTGGAAAGTATAAACAAAATCAAATTGAATATTAGATATATAATGATATCAATTGTTGAAAGATCCATCAGTTCAAGATTTTTTTTCACTGTAATTTTTATTTTCATTTTCAATACTGTAAGAACTGGAAAATATTAAATTTGTAATATACGAGTAATTCGTTTTCAGTGAAGCACCAATGACGCAGAAGGCTTTAAGTTTTTACAGTTAAAGAAGGGGGCAGTATCCAAATTTTGCTTATAGTGAAAATATATTTGTCTTGACCAATCTTGAAAAGAACTTATAAATTAAACTGAATATTTGATGCATAATGATATTAATTGCTAAAAGCTCATCAGTTCAAAATTTTACTGTAATTTTAATATTTATTTTCAATATTAAGTACAAAAGAAAACATTTGTAATATACTTTGTTTCAGTAAAGCGCCAATGACGCAGTAGGTTTTAGGCTTCTGCAGTGAGACGATACCCAAACTCTTGTTGGGTACCGAGACGATACCCAAACAAGTAATAATATAATTTACATTAATATATACTGTTTGTTTGTTTGACTTGACCGTTATTTAATTTCTGTTTCTTATTAGTATAGTTCATGCTTCAGAAGCAATGCATTTGTTGCCGTTTTAATCTTTATTTTCATGATAAATATAATCGATAATTACTTTAGTATCTATTTATTCCTTAATGTTATTAATTGTTGTATGTTTTTTGCTATGATTTTTTATTTAATTTTTGTTCGTTTTTGGTTTCATGTATTCTTAAATAGTAGTTTCTGGGCGATTTGAGCTTTAATTGTGACATGTATTTTTATCTCCTGAGCGTAATTTTAAAATTAGCAATACTTTTCTTTTAAAAACTTAATTGTCGGAAATTTTTTGTTAATTAATTTTTGTTCGTTTTTGATTGCAAAAAGTTTCAAGTTTTTATGGCATGGGGGGGGTGCTTACTGTCTGATTATTCTTGACTGTAAAAAAACGGATCTAGTACTTTCAATTTAAATCGAATGAGGCTTTTTTAAAAGTCTATACGATTACCTCTTTGAAAAAAACCTTATATATGAACAATAGACAGTTTGCATAACTTGTGGACAGCGATTGACAACAATGAATGGATTGAAAAAACAGCTCTAATAAGGGGGTTTAGACCATTTCACTTGCTGACACAAAGTGATCACGGCTGTTTGGAATTGACCTTAATAGGAATTTGTGTGCCAAAGCAATTTTGCATCTATCACAGAGTATGTATTTTACCTTATAATTGGATAATTATAATAGATTTCCTATGTGTTCTTCCCAAAACAAAACCCCTTCCCCTAAGTTATAAACCCCCTTTATAATTTATGCCCCAGGGAATAACTTACAATGCCTACCCCAGGGCCCTGGTGGGCTGTGTCGACACCGGAGTTTTTTGTTATCAGAACTTTGAACTATTTTAACAAAATGTCTATCTCAAAATCTTTATCTGATGCATTTAGGGCGTGGAGGAGGGAGAGGGGCTAGTTGCTCTTCAATCTTTATTGACTCTTAAAAAGTGAACAAGAACTTTCAATTTTCAATCAAATGAGCCCTCTCTAAAGTTTATATGAGCATCCCTTCCATCAGAAATAATATGAAGGATTCGGAGAATCCTTAAATTACAACCCTTGCCCTGAGGGCGTGGGGGAATTGTAATCCTCAAAGACCTAATTTGCAGAACTTAAAACTACGTTTAATAAAATGGCTGTCTTAAGATTTTGATTGGATGTGTTTGGGGAAAAGGTGGGCGTGAGAGGGGGGTTAGTTGCCCTCAAATCACTTTTGACTATTACAAAAGGACCTAGCCCTCAGAATTTCCAATCGAATGAACCTTTTTTGAAGTTTCTGCGACACCGCCTTCTATAAAAACCTTATATGCCTCCAGGGCATAACTTAAAACCCTTGCCCTGAGGGTTGTGGGGGATTGTCCTCCTCAAAAACATATTTTCTATTTGAAACTCAACTACGCTAAACCAAATGGCTATTTCAGAATTTTGATTGGATGTGTTTGGGGGAATGATGGTCCTAGGGGGGGGGCTAGTTGCCCTCCAATCACTTTTGACCATTAAAAAGGCATTATCCCTTTGAATTTCCAATCGAATGAGCCTTTTTTGAAGTTTCTATGGCAACGCCTTCTATAAAAACCTTATATGCCCCCAGGGCATAACTGAAAACCCTTGCCCTGAGGGTTGTGGGGGATTGTCCTCCTCAAAACATGTTTTCTATCTGAAAATCAACTACGCTGAACAAAATGGCTATCTCAAAATTTTGATCGGATGTGTGTGGGGGACTGATGGGTGGGGGGGCTAGTTGCCCTCCAATCATTTGTGACTATTAAAAAGGGCACTAGCCCTTTGAATTTCCAATCGAATGAGCCTTTTTTGAAGTTTCTACGACAACGCCTTCTATAAAAACCTTATATGTCCCCAGGGCATATCTTAAAACCCTTTTCCTGAAGGTTCTTGGGGAGTATCCTCCTCAAAAACATATTTTCTATCTGGAAATCAACTACGCTGAACAAAATGGCTATCTCAAAATTTTGATTGGATGTGTTTTGAGAAATGATGGGCGTGGGGGGGGGGCGCTACTTGCACTCCAATCACTTTCGACTATTAAAAAGGGCCCTAGTCCTTTAATTTCCAATCGATTGAGCCTGTTTTGAAGTTTCTACGACAACGTCTTCTTTAAAAACCTTATATGCCCCCAGGGCATAACTTAAAACCCTTGTCCTTAGGGCTGTGGGGGAGTATCCCCCCCAAAAATATATTTTATATCTAGAAATCAACTACGCTGAACAAAATGGCTATCTGAAAATTTTGATTGGATGTGGTTGGGGGAATGATGGGCGTGGGGGGCGGAAGGGCGCTAGTTACACTCCAATCACTTTTGACTATTAAAAAGGGCACTAGCCCTTTACTTTCCAATCGAATGAGCATCTTTTGAAGTTTCTACGACAACGCCTTCTATAAAAACCTTATATGCCCCCAGGGCATAACTTAAAACCCTTGCCCTGAGGTTTGTGGAGGAGTATCCTCCTCAAAAATATATTTTCTATCTGAAAATCCATTACGCTGAACAAAATGGCAATCTCAAAAGTTTGATTGGATGTGTTTGGGAAATGATGGGCGTGGGGGGGGGCTATTTGCCCTCCAATCATTTTCGACTATTAAAAAGGGTACTAGAGATCTAGATTTCCAATCGAATGATCTCCCTTTGAAGCTTCTATGACGATGCCTTCCATATGAAGTACCTCTGGAAAAAAAAATAAATAAATAATAAATAATAAAACATTGGTGCCGTATGACCTTTACTATAAGCAACGCTACAGCATTGCCTCTGATTTCTGTCTTTTGTGGAAATATTATCAGATTACACTTCACTCTTGTTCTTTTATGTTGAATTTCTTTTAATATAGATATTTTTTTAAAGTCTCTACTTCTTATATATTCAGTTTCCGAAAATTTACCTATTGAAATCTTTAGGAAATCTTATGAAATCTTAAAATTGACCTATCTCTTAAAGGTCAGAGAAAAGTTTTACTGAAAATAAATACTTTGTACCGATAGCTAACACTTTGTTCTCTGTATTTGTTTCTAAAACATTTTCAAAGTTTACCTCTGAGACTGAAAGTAATAAAAAGAGATTACTTATAGTTTATTCTGGCGGTGGAGCGAGACAATGCAAATCCTAAAAGCAGCTTCTCATCTTTTGAATGTTTAATATCTTGTCTAACAAATCCTTTTCATCTTGTATTAGATCTGTTTTGGAAAACATAAATGAAAGCAGATTTACCGGCAAAGATGACGTTTTGCAGACTGAAAGCGTATATACTTCAAAAGTGGAAGTCCTTGAGTCCGAATTAAGGTAAGACATTTTCTTTTTGGCTTAGTGTATGCTCCCTTCTATTCAATTTTTTTCCAGTTTATTCTCGTACCAAACAGTTCGTCGTAACGAACTATAAGTAAGGAACGATTCAGCTCAATAGTAACCGAAAGTCTAAGAAACAGAACTTTTATAGCAATAGATACATCAAAAGACTTTTTATGCTGATTCAAAATATATTAAACTCATTAAGTTCAAGGTTACAAATCAAAAGTTACGAGCCTAAAAAAAATTGCTCATTTTTTGAAAAAGAGGGGAAACATCTTCAAAACATCAAGTGATTTCAATGAAAATCACGCCACTTAATTAATTTCTGCTCTTCATCCTACTGAAGAGGTTTAAAGCTCCTATATACGAAACTGTGAAGTTTTATAGTTTATGCCAGAGGAAACATCACTGATGCGTTTTATTTGTATTTTCATGTTTTCCCCAGTGGTAATTTTATCGAGCTAATGGTCCTATAAGGTCGGCAGAGGGCTTATTCAAACGGAAATTAAAAGTTCCAGTGCCCTTTTTAAGTCACCAAAGCGGTTGGAGGGCAGTTATTTCCAGAAATAATAAATATACATCGGTCAGGCTAGCAACAGCAACAGGCTAGCAACAGCATGAGAGGTCTTCTGACCTCTGATGGCGGGAAAATACAAAGACAATTGTAAAAAAAAGCTTACGGCGCAATCTAAATGCTAAAAACACTAAAAAAATTTCGAGTCTCTAAGGACAGGCTGAAACTAATATTTTACACTTTCATCCGCCCCTTAGTTGAATATGCTTGTCCGGTTTGGCACTTTGCCCTTACCCAGGATGAAACTGGTAAAACAGAACGAGTTCAGAAGAGATCACTGCAAATCATTTATGGCGGTTCCCCTCTACCTTACTCCATTTACCTCAAGGAATTTGAACTTGAATCCCTTTCTTCCCGCCGAAAAAATTTTGCCAAAGATTTGGCTCCTCCTTCCTTCAACATCCCATCTACCGTTCATTCCTTCTCCCATCTTTTGCCCCTATAAGATCTCGTCCCCCCAGGGAAGTGGCTGAGAAGGTTCCGAAACTAACCCCAGTCCACTGTAACACCACGCGCTACAGTAAAAGCTTTGTGCCAAGCTTTGTGAAATATTACAATGATCTCTAGTGTTTTTATTGTTTAGTCTATTTTATCCTGACGAAGTTTTATCAGACAATTTTAGTTTCAATGTCGCTCCTTACTTTCAGTTTAAAAAACTTGTTTTTTTAATTTAATTTCTGATCGTTTTTTAGTTGATGCAGCTTTTATTTTGGCTCACCGACATTGAATAAGTAAACAAAATTTGCATAAAAATTTTACTCTTCTTTTGCTAAATGGCTGTTACTCAATTTGGTTCTGACGTAATTTACAAATTAGCTTACGTAACGAACTTCTATATTCGTATATTTTTCTTCTGGCAAAAAATACAAAGTTGCAGATTTTTGCAGATATGAGCTTGAAACCTATGTAATAGGGTTTTCTGATACGCTGAATCTGACGGTGTGATTTTCATTAAAATTCTTTCACTTGTAGGGAATGTTTCCCCCCTTTAAAAAATCAGGTAAATTTTCTCAGGCTCGTAGCCTTTGATGAGTAATACTAAACTTAATAAAATTTTTATATTTAAAATCAGTATTATAAGCCCATTCTTTTGATACCTCGTACATTTATTTACATCAAAATTCCGTTTTAAAAGTTTCGATTACTATTGAGCCGTATCGCTTGTTTTTTTATTTTTTTTATCACCTATATGTTATTACGTATATGAGGGGGTATTGACTCCCCTTAGTCAATACCACGCTCTTTACGTTAAAAGTAAAAAAAAATTAATTCACAAACCCCTGAATCACAAAGGCCGTTAATTAGAATAAATAGATCTTACGAAAGTACTAAAAAATCTTAGGCTTAAAGAGCGAGGCATTGACTAGAAGGTGAACCCAATCATATAGTTAATATTTTTTTGTTCGTTTTAATTTTTGATGTTGCTCCTTACTTTCAGTTGAAAAACTTGTTTTTTATATTTAATTTCTGATTTTTTTAAAAATAATGATGGGAAATCGGCGCCCCCTTCATAGCAAAGTCCCTTCCCCCATGAAAACTTCCTTCAGGAAAAGATCCTCCCATATAACCCCCAAACCACCCTCAACCCCACCCCCCCCCCACTACGAGAAAAATTTCCCCCTGAAAACGTCTGTATACTTCCCAATAACCAATGCTATATGTTAACATTGGGTAAAGTTCATAACTTTCAGCCCTCCCCCTAAGGGCTTTGAGGGATTAAGTCATCCTAAAAGACATAGTTATCATATTTTCGACCATGCTGAACAAAATGGCTATCTCAAAATTTTGATAGGGTGACTTTGGGAAAAAAATGAGCGTGGGAGGGGGCCTAGTTGCCCTCCATTTTTTTGGTCACTTAAAAAGGGCACTAGAACTTTTACTTTCCGTTCCAATGAGCCCTCCCACGATATTCTAGGACAACTGGGTCAATACGACCACCCCTGGGAAAAACATAAAAAAACAAAAAAACAAATAAACACGCATCCGTGATCTTTCTTCTGACAAAAAAATGCAAAATTCAACATTTTTGTAGACGGGATCTTATGAACTCTGTATTAGAGTTCTCTGATATACGGAATATGATGATGTGATTTTCATTCAGGTTCTATAACCTTTAGGGGATGTTTCCCCCTTTTTCCGAAAATCAGCCAAATTTTCTCAGGCGCCTAACTTTTGATGGGTAAGACTAAACTTGATGAAACTTATATATTTGAAATCAGAACTAAAAGTTGATTCTTTTGATGTATCTATTGGTATCAAAATTCCGTTTTTTAGAGTTTCGGTTACCATTGAGCTCCTTAACGAGGTAATGAATATGGCTATATATTTATATATAGATTAGCTTTATTTTATTCCTGATTCAGTATTGTTTCAAAATATAATTTTCAATTCCCTGGAAATTCATTAATAAGCCAGGTAATGCCTATGGCTATATATTTATAATTTCTTTTTTTTCTGAATTTGCATTAATTTATAGTAAGAACCAATGATACTAGCCAGGAATTGGGGCTATTGAGAAGGAGAAATGTTAAAAAAAAAATTTTTACTTTATAATATATGAAAAATTGCGTTTAATATATTTTAAAGATACTTCGTCTATACTTCAGCCCTCCCCCTCCTTTGAGTGGAAATATGTAGCCCAAGTTATATATTTCCTGTGTATTTTTCTGTTTCTTGATTTTGTCATCCATTGATTCAATTTATGGATACGCAGTGAAAACAAAAGCGGCACATTTTGAAATGTATAAGAGATCGAAGGTTGAAGCTAAAGTATTGTGGAAGTTCAAGCTTTTTCCCAAAAAATTATTCAGTTAGTCTAAAGCTTAGGGCTTTCCCCAAAATTAATTTAATTGGTCTAATCTTGACCAATTTTCAACTATGTTTTAATGCCAGCTTCCAAAAATTAATCAAGTCTTGGTTAAATGTTTTAAAAACAGTCTATGTAATCGAAAAATCAGCATATAGTAAAAAATATGTCATATAACAGAATTTTACAGTCCTTGAATGTAAAAAAAGGAAGAAAACCAATCAAAGGCACATAGAAAATTGGGAGATTCAAGAACAAAAAAGATAATTTGCATTATAAACATATTAAAATAAAATTTGTTTATTACTTCTTCAGGGATTAGTTTTACTACAAGGCCTTCCAATATCGTGTACAAAATTTTTTGTCTCATGGATCTCCCGACATTATTCGGAGAACGATCAGAACTTAAATAAAACCAAAAATTAAATAAAAAAAAAAAATTTTTTTTAACTGAAAGTAAGGAACGACGTTAAAACTTAAAACCAACAGAAATTATTCTGTTATTAGTAGAAAGGCCCCTATTGATACAGGGCGACACCCCTGCTGCCACCTACAACTTTTTTTAACACCAAATTTGGGCATAGAGTCCCTAGGGAGAACACGTGGTTAATGGGGTCAATGACCTCTTTTTTCCAAGGTCAATGTTGTTGTTGTTGTTGTAAGTGCACGCTCTCAGTGAATGTCAAGGACGATTTATTTGTTGTTTTTGTTGTAAGTGCACGCTCTCAGCGAATGTCAAGGTGTCCAGAAATAGGAAACAGCATTTGATGTTGTTGTTGTTTTGCTCTC
Organism: Artemia sp. Qi Xiang Cuo; assembly: GCF_049724085.1. Taxonomy (NCBI): domain Eukaryota; kingdom Metazoa; phylum Arthropoda; class Branchiopoda; order Anostraca; family Artemiidae; genus Artemia; species Artemia sp. Qi Xiang Cuo. The sequence goes on along the minus strand of NC_142794.1, from coordinate 28,175,413 downwards.
AACGAATGTTATGAGTTTCCAGAAATAGAAAACAGTTAGATCACGTGTTTCCTTCTCAGCCAATCAGAGGGCTTGCTTACATAACAATTCGCCCTTGAGATTTCGTATATAACGGACACGCATTGTGATTAAATTATCAGAAACTATTGTGACACAATGGATATAACAACTGACATAATTGATGAGCTTGAAGCATTGGCAACCTCAATTTACCATGTAAATTCCGTTTTCATTTTTTAGGTTCAAAATAAAATTATTTTCCGTGGTCACCATCCAGTATATTCAGGTAAATCCCCTCTCCCCCCGACTCTAGTACAAACATCACTAGACAATCTTCATACTCGATAGAAAACATAAAAGGTGTTCATTTTATTACCTAAACCTAACCCCCTCCATCATGGTTTTTACAATCAAATTCTCGCAAAGAGAAATAATTTTCTTTTCGTTAAATTTATGCAATTTTAAGTGTTCTACATCCTAGCTAAAAGCGACCTCTGACTTCCGTCACTGTTGTTATTGACCCGCTCTGGTTTGACAGAAGACTCCAGCATGAGGCCTATAATTAGCTGCCACCCTTTTCCTGTTTGTATACATTAGCTGGTTTTAGGCATTCTAGGTTTTTAGTGCTTTTACGTACTTCTATGCTTGTCTGAAATTATCGGACAGCTAATTTGGTCTGCAAATTAGCGATAGATATTTAGGGCATTGGAATTCTATGTAAGAGTGAAACGGGATTATTTCATGCTTTCTTTCGATAAAGTTTCCCTTATATTCCCAGGAGGGGAGCGTGAATCCAGGATTTTTGTTGGGGGAAGGGGGTTAGCACTTTTAATAGTGACAAAATAGAAATGAAAAGATAATTGTTTCTTACTTCAGTGTCTAACCATATCTCTTCGAAATTTAGTGATTTTAGCTAAAACATTTGAATACAAGGCAGTAAGATATATTCGTTATTGGTATGCCTTTTATTTGAATAAATCGCGAGATTAACTCAATGAGAGGGCAGACCATGGGTGTGTTAATTTTCCTAAATTTAGGGGAGGGGGGCGTGAATCCAGGATTTTTGTTGGGGGAGGGGGTTAGCACTTTTAATAGTGACAAAATAGAAATGAAAAGATAACTGTTTCTTACTTCAGTGTCTAACCATTTCTCTTCGACATTTAGTGATTTTAGCTATAACATTTGAATAAAAGGCAGTAAGATATATTCTTTATTGATATGCCTTTCGCTTGAATAAATCGCAAGATTAACTCAATGAGAGGGTAGACCTAGGGTGGGTTAATTTTCCTAAATTTAGGGGAGGGGAGCGTGAATCCAGGTTTTTGTTGGGGGAGGGAGTTAGCACTTTTAATAGTGACAAAATAGAAATGAAAAGATAATTGTTTCTTACTTCAGTGTCTAACCATTTCTCTTCGACATTTAGTGATTTTAGCTATAACATTTGAATAAAAGGCAGTAAGATATATTCTTTATTGATATGCCTTTCGCTTGAATAAATCGCAAGATTAACTCAATGAGAGGGTAGACCTAGGGTTGGTTAATTTTCCTAAATTTAGGGGAAGGGGGCGTGAATCCGGGATTTTTGTTGGGGGAGGGGGTTAGCACTTTTAATAGTGACAAAATAGAAATGAAAAGATAATTGTTTCTTACTTCAGTGTCTAACCATTTCTCTTCGACATTTTAGTGATTTTAGCTATAACATTTGAATAAAAGGCAGTAAGATATATTCTTTATTGATATGCCTTTCGCTTGAATATATATTGCAAGATTAACTCAATGAGAGGGTAGACCTAGGGTGGGTTAATTTTCCTAAATTTAGGGGAGGGGGGCGTGAATCCAGGATTTTTGTGGGGGTAGGGGGTTAGCACTTTTAATAGTGACAAAATAGAAATGAAAAGATAATTGTTATCGACTTTAGTGTCTAACCATTTCTCTTCGAAATTTTAGTGATTTTAGCTATAACATTTGAATAAAAAGGCAGTAAGATATATTCTTTATTGATTTCCTTGCGCTTGAATAAAAAACTGAACGTTCGTATAATAATGCTTTTAGTTATTTCTGAGAAAAGTTGAATTTATTATAATCAAACTATGATTTTCAGAGTTTAGGTTGCTTTCGACAAAGATTTCTCTTTACATACGGCAAATTTCCACAAGGTGATTGATCCATGGCCCTTCTATTTGTGATAGAAGCTACTACACCCTGCTTCAATCTCTTTTTACGTATTCAACCTGAATGTTCGTATAACAATGCTTTGAATTATTCCTCAGAAAATTGACTCCTCCAAATATTTACTCAGAGGGGCGGGTGCTGAAATGTAAAACGTTACTTATTTGACCATCATTTTCACAGTTTTCAAGTTGGGAATCTTCGAACACACTCCCTCCTTCTCAGTTTATTCTATAAAAGTGAGCTGTATTTGTTAGAGTTTCATATACATTACATAATTATTTCATTCAAGCACTTTTTTTTTCAGATATAATCATGTTTTGTATGATTGACGCAGAATATATTGGTCTGAAATATTTCTCAACTGGAATTATTTTCGAAGCATCCTTCTTACTCCTCGACGATCAACGACGCGAAATTCATTGCTATAAATGGAAAATCAAATACAATATGTATAAGTACAAGAAAAACAGATGGAGTCAAACACTAAATTTTATAAATTGAAATGGCTTTTACGCTAAAACCATACGACCACATAATGAAAATGGCTATGAAATAAAACATGTACAAGAGGAAATTCAGGAAATATGCAGTTTTTTCGGTGTGCAAGCTGTTTATGTTAAGGGAAACGTGCCAACTGATAAACTCTTACTAGAAAAATTTGATAAAAACATAGCATTCTTGAATTTAGAAGACTTCAAATGTGAAAAATACCTGTATTCAATACATGACCCAGAAGATGAAGTTAGATATTTCGCTCAATGGATACCGGAAAAGATGCCTGACAAGGAAAAATGCATCAGATATCCAAAGACCTAAACTTGCTCTTCCTCATATCAAATGGATTAAGCCCTTTTTTTAAATATGTCATTATGTATTTTTTTTTAAATATATCATTATGTATTTTTTCATATGTTTTTAAATATGTTTAGGCAATAAATATCTTAAGCCTCAGCCGTTTTTATTCTTTAGAATACTTCATCGCCATGAAAATTATACTTTCAGGTTCAACATGACAGGGAACACACATTCAACTTCAGCAAGTTGGAGAACCCGAAATACTCACCACAATAAAGGTAAGTTAATCCTAAAAGGTTAAAAAATTTTCTGAAATCACACTTTCAGATTCATCATGTCAGGGAACACACTTTCAGATTCAGCATTTCTGGGAACACTCTTTCAGGTTCATCACGTTAGAGAACCCAAAATGATAAGTTAACTCTAAAAGATTAAACAATTTCTCTGAAATCACACTTTCAGATTCAGCATGTCAGGGAACACTTGGGTGAAACTCTATGATCGTTATAATATACAAGTTCCATTTGAAAACTGTTTTGAGGTCCCCTAGCCCAACCCCAAAGGACCCCGACGCCCATACCCCAACCCGAAGGAACCCAACCCTAAATACTCACCACTATAAAGGTAAGTTAATCCTAAAATGTTAAAAAAAATTTCTGAAATCACACTTTCAGATTCATCATGTCAGGGAACATACTTTCAGATTCAACATGTCTGGGAACACACTTTCAGGTTCAACACGTTAGAGAACCCTAAATGATAAGTTAACTCTAAAAGATTAAAGAATTTCTCTGAAATCATACTTTCAGATTAAGCATGTCAGGGAACACTTGGGTGAAACTCTATGGACGTTATAATATACAAGTTCCATTTGAACAATGTTTTGAGGTCCCATAGCCCAACCCCAAAGGACCCCGGAGACCATACCCCAGCCCGAAGGAACCCACCGGTCCCCAAAGGCCCCAGACCCCCGGTCCCCACAATGCCCGCCAAAGGGCACCGAGCCCAAAGGCCCCCCGACACACCCAAAAGACCAACAAACAAAAATTTCTCTTAGAAATAATATTTTTCATCACTGATAACACTTTTCTGTTCGAACTAGCAAGTTTTCTACCAAAGAAACCAAATATTTTCATAGAAGTTACATTTTTGATCGTAATAGCAACTTTTCTGTCAGAAGTAGCAAGTTTTGCTTAACACTAACAAACCCACTCATCAAAGTAATGATATTTTACTTTAATACTAACATACTTTTACTGAACAAACAAAAATTTCTCTTAGAAATAATATTTTTCATCAATGATAACACTTTTTCTGTTCAAACTAGCAAGTTTTCTAGCAAAGATACCAAATTTGTTCATAGAAGTAACATTTTTTGATTGTGGTAACAACTTCTCTGTCAGAAGTAGCAAGTTTTGCTTAACACTAACAAACATTCTCATCAAAGTAACGATATTTTACTTTAATACTAACATACTTTTAGTGAACACACACAAATTTTTTTGTAGAAGTAACATTTTTTTATTGTGATAACAACTTTTCTGTCAGAAGTAGCAAGTTTTCAACCAAAGATATCAAGTTTTTTCGTAGACGTACCATTTTTGATTGTGATAACAACTTTTCTGTCAGAAGTAGCAAGTTTTGCTTAACACTAACAAATATTCTCATCAAAGTAATGATATTTTACCTTAATACTAACATACATTTACTGAACACATACAAATTTTTCTCAGAAATAATATTTTTCGTCAATGATAACACTTTTTCTGTTCGAACTAGCAAGTTTTCTACCAAAGATAACAAATTTTTTCATAGAAGTAACATTTTTTGATTGTGATAACAACTTTTCTGTCAGAAGTAGCAAGTTTTGCTTAACACTTACAAACATTCTCATCAAAGTAACGATATTTTACTTTAATACTAACATACTCTTAGTGAACACACACAAATTTTTCTCAGAAATAATATTTTTCATCAATGATAACACTTTTTCTGTTCGAACTAGCAAGTTTTCTACCAAAGATATCAAATTTTTTCATTGAAGTAACATTTTTTGATTGTGATAACAACTTTTCTGTCAGAAGTAGCAAGTTTTGCTTAACACTAACGAACATTCTCATCAAAGTAATGACATTTTACCTTAATACTAACATACTTTTACTGAACGCATACAAATTTCTCTTAGAAATAATATTTTTGGTCAGTGATAACACTTTTTCTGTTCGAACTAGCAAGTTTTCTAGCAAAGATACCAAATTTTTTCTTAGAAGTAATATTTTTTGATTGTGATAACAACTTTTCTGTCAGAAGTAGCAAGTTTTGCTTAACACTAACAAACATTCTCATCAAAGTAATGATATTTTACCTTAATACTAACATACTTTTACTGAACAAACAAAAAAAATTTCTCTTAGAAATAATATTTTTCGTCTGTGATAACACTTTTTCTGTTCGAACTAGCAAGTTTTCTAGCAAAGATACCAAATTTTTTCATAGAAGTAACATTTTTTTGACTGTGATAAAAACTTTTCTGTCAGAAGTAGCAAGTTTTGCTTAACACTAACAAACCCACTCATCAAAGTAATGATAGTTTACCTTAATACTAACATACTTTTACTGAACAAACAAAAATTTCTCTTGGAAATAATATTTTTCATCAATGATAACACTTTTTCTGTTCGAACTAGCAAGTTTTCTACCAAAGATACCAAATTTTTTCATAGAATTAACATTTTTTGATTGTGATAACAACTTTTCTGTCATAAGTAGCAAGTTTGCTTAACACTAACAAACATTCTCATCAAAGTAATGATATTTTACTTTAATACTAACATACTTTTACTGAACAAACAAAAATTTCTCTTAGAAATAATATTTTTCGTCAATGATAACTCATTTTCTCTTCGAACTAGCAAGTTTTCTACCAAAGATATCAAATTTTTTTGTAGAAGTAACATTTTTTGATTGTGATAACAACTTTTCTGTCAGAAGTAGCAAGTTTTGCTTAACACTAACAAACATTCTCATCAAAGTAACGATATTTTACTTTAATACTAACATACTTTTACTGAACACACAGGAATTTCTCTCAGAAATAATATTTTTCGTCAATGATAACACTTTTTCTGTTCGAACTAGCAAGTTTTCTTCCAAAGATATCAAATTTTTTCGTAGACGTACCATTTTTTTATTGTGATAACAACTTTTCTGTCAGAAGTAGCAAGTTTTGCTTAACACTACCAAACATTCTCATCAAAGTAATGATATTTTACTTTAATACTAACATACTTTTACTGAACACACACAAATTTCTCTTAGAAATATGTTTTCTACCAAAGATATCAAATTTGTTCATAGAAGTTACATTTTTGATCGTAATAGCAACTTTTCTGTCAGAAGTAGCAAGTTTTTCTTAACACTAACAAACATTCTCATCAAAGTAATGATATTTTACCTTAATACTAACAAACTTTTACTGAACACACACACATTTCTCTTAGAAATAATATTTTTTGTCAGTGATAACACTTTTTATGTTCGAACTAGCAAATTTTCTACCAAAGAAACCAAAATTGTTTTTAGAAGTAACTTTTTCTTATTGTGATAACGACTTTTATGTCAGAAGTAGCAAGTTTTGCTTAACACTAACAAACCTTCTCATCAAAGTAATGACATTTTACCTTAATACTAACATACTTTTACTGAACACACACAAAGTTCTCTTAGAAATAATGTTTTTCATTTCTATGTCTGAATCTATTTGCTCACATGTCTGGGCTGGTGTTTGGTTAGGTTAGGTTAGCTAAGTTAGGTTAGGTTAGCTAAGTTAGGTTAGCTTAGGTTAGCTAGTAAACATTTCTCCATGTTTAAGTTAAGTTAGGTTAGGTTAACTTATCATGAGCTCTCATGATAAGCTAACCTAACCTAACTAAAGCATGGTACAAAGTCGACATGGGTGGATTTTCCGGCGAGTATGGTTAGGTTAGGTTAGGCTAGATAAAGTTAGGTTAGGTTAAGTTAGGCTAGGTTAGGTTAGCCTACGTACGCGCGCGTACGTAGCCTAACCTAACCTAACTTAACCTAACCTAACCTAATTTTGATCTAGCCTAACCTAACCTAACCATACTCGCCAGAAAATCCACCCCTGTCGACTTGGTACCATGATTTAGTTAGTTTAGTTTAGAGTATCCCGAACACTTATGATAAGCTAACCTAACCTAACTTAAACATAGAGAAATTTTTACTAGCCAACCTAACCTAACTTAGCTAACTTAACCTATCCATCCCTCATTCAAAACATGTGTACAAATAGATTCAGACATAGAAGCGAAAAATACAATTTCTAAGAGAATTTTGTTTGCGCGTCCTGTAAAAGTATGTTAGTATTAAGGTAAAATGTTATTACTTTGATGAGAATGTTTGTTAGTGTTAAGCAAAACTTGCTTCTTCTGACAGAAAAGTTGTTATCACAATCAAAAAATTTTACTTCTACGAAAAAATTTGGTATCTTTGGTAGAAAATTTGATAGTTCGAACAGAAAAAGTGTTATCACTGACGAAAAATATTATTTCTAAGAGAAATTTGTGTGTGTTCAGTAAAAGTATGTTAGTATTAAGGTAAAATATCATTACATTGATGAGAATGTTTGTTAGTGTTAAGCAAAACTTGCTACGTCTGACAGAAAAGTTGTTATTACAATCAAAAATGTTACTTCTATGAACAAATTTGGTATCTTTGGTAGAAAATATATTTCTAAGAGAAATTTGTATGTGTTCAGTAAAAGTATGTTAGTTTTAAAGTAAAATATAATTACTTTGATTAGAATGTTTGTTAGTGTTAAGCAAAACTTGCTACTTCTGACAGAAAAGTTGTTATCACAATAAAAAAATGGTACGTCTATGAAAAAATTTGATATCTTTTGTAGAAAACTTGCTAGTTCGAACAGAAAAAGTGTTATCATTGACGAAAAATATTATTTCTGAGAGAAAATCCACTGTGTTCAGTAAAAGTATGTTAGTATTAAAGTAAAATATCGTTACTTTGATGAGAATGTTTGTTAGTGTTAAGCAAAACTTGCTACTTCTGACAGAAAAGTTGTTATCACAATCAAAAAATGTTACCTCTACAAAAAAATTTGATATCTTTGGTAGAAAACTTGCTAGTTCGAAGAGAAAATGAGTTATCATTGACGAAAAATATTATTTCTAAGAGAAAATTTTGTTTGTTCAGTAAAAGTATGTTAGTATTAAAGTAAAATATCATTACTTTGATGAGAATGTTTGTTAGTGTTAAGCAAACTTGCTACTTCTGACAGAAAAGTTGTTATCACAATCAAAAAATGTTACTTCTATGAAAAAATTTGGTATCTTTGGTAGAAAACTTGCTAGTTCGAACAGAAAAAGTGTTATCATTGATGAAAAATATTATTTCCAAGAGAAATTTTTGTTTGTTCAGTAAAAGTATGTTAGTATTAAGGTAAACTATCATTACTTTGATGAGTGGGTTTGTTAGTGTTAAGCAAAACTTGCTACTTCTGACAGAAAAGTTGTTATCTCATTAAAAAAAATGTTACTTCTAAGAAAAAATTTGGTATCTTTGCTAGAAAACTTGCTAGTTCGAACAGAAAAAGTGTTATCACTGACGAAAAATATTATTTCTAAGAGAAATTTTTTTTGTTTGTTCAGTAATAGTATGTTAGTATTAAGGTAAAATATCATTAATTTGATGAGAAGGTTTGTTAGTGTTAAGCAAAACTTGTTACTTTTGACAGAAAAGTTGTTATCACAATCAAAAAATAATACTTCTAAGAAAAAATTTGGTATCTTTGGTAGAAAACTTACTAGCTCGAACAGAAAAAGTGTTATCACTGACGAAAAATATTATTTCTAAGAGAAATTTTTGTATGCGTTCAGTAAAAGTATGTTAGTATTAAGGTAAATATCATTACTTTGATGAGAATGTTTGTTAGTGTTAAGCAAAACTTGCTACTTCTGACAGAATAGTTGTTAACACAATAAAAAAATGTTACTTCTATGAAAAAATTTGATATCTTTGGTAGAAAACTTGCTAGTTCGAACAGAAAAAGTGTTATCATTGATGAAAAATATTATTTCTGAGAAAAATGTTTGTGTGTTCACTAAAAGTATGTTAGTATTAAAGTAAAATATCGTTACTTTGATGAGAATGTTTGTTAGTGTTAAGCAAAATTTGCTACTTCTGACAGAAAAGTTGTTATCACAATCAAAAAATGTTACTTCTATGAAAAAATTTGTTATCTTTGGTAGAAAACTTGCTAGTTCGAACAGAAAAAGTGTTATCATTGACGAAAAATATTATTTCTGAGAAACATTTGTATGTGTTCAGTAAATGTATGTTAGTATTAAGGTAAAATATCATTACTTTGATGAGAATGTTTGTTAGTGTTAAGCAAAACTTGCTACTTCTGACAGAAAAGTTGTTATCACAATCAAAAATGGTACGTCTACGAAACAATTTGATATCTTTGGTAGAAAACTTGCTACTTCTGACAGAAAAGTTGTTATCACAATCAAAAAATGTTACTTTTACAAAAAAATTTGTGTGTGTTCACTAAAAGTATGTTAGTATTAAAGTAAAATATCGTTACTTTGATGAGAATGTTTGTTAGTGTTAAGCAAAACTAGCTACTTTTGAAAGAGAAGTTGTTATCACAATCAAAAATGTTACTTCTAAGAAAAAATTTGGTATCTTTGCTACAAGACTTGCTAGTTCGAACAGAAAAAGTGTTATCACTGATGAAAAATAATATTTCTAAGAGAAATTTTTGTTTGTTCAGTAAAAGTATGTTAGTATTAAGGTAAAATATAGTTACCTTGATGAGGAGGTTTGTTAGTGTTAAGCATAACTTGCTACTTCTGACAGAAAAGTTGTTATCACAATCAAAAAATGTTACTTCTAAGAAAATATTTGGTATCTTTGGTAGAAAACTTGCTAGTTCGAACAGAAAAGTGTTATCAGTGATGAAAAATATTATTTCTCAGATAAATTTTTGTTTGTTGGTCTTTTGGGTGTGTCGGGGGGCCGTTGGGGGCCTTTGGGCTCGGTGCCCTTTGGCGGGCATTGTGGGGACCGGAGGGCCTGGGGCCTTTGGGGACCGGGGGGTTCCTTCGGGTTGGGGTATGGTCGTTGGGGTCCTTTGGGGTTGGGCTATGGGACCTCAAAACATTGTTCAAATGGAACTTGTATATTATAACGTCCATAGAGTTTCACCCAAGTGTTCCCTGACATGCTGAATCTGAAATTATGATTTCAATGAAATTCTTTAATCTTTTAGAGTTAACTTATAATTTAGGGTTCTCTAACGTGTTGAACCTGAAAGTGTGTTCCCAGACATGTTGAATCTGAAAGTGTGTTCCCTGACATGATGAATCTGACAGTGTAATCTCAGAAATTTTTTTTTAACATTTTAGGATTAACTTACCTTTATAGTGGTGATTATTTAGGGTTGGGTTCCTTCGGGTTGGGATATGGGCGTCGGGGTCCTGTGGGGTTGGGCTATGGGACCTCAAAACATTGTTCAAATGGAACTAGTATATTATAATGACCATAGAGTTTCACCCAAGTGTTCCCTGACATGCTGAATCTGAAAGTGCGATTTCAGAGAAATTCTTTAATCTTTTAGAGTTAAGTTGTCATTTAGGGTTCTCTAACGTGTTGAACCTGAAAGTGTGTTCCCAGACATGCTGAATCTGAAAGTGTGTTCACTGACATGATGAATCTGAAAGTGTGATTTCAGAAATTTTTTTTAACCTTTTAGGATTAACTTACCTTTATAGTGGTGAGTATTTAGGGTTCTCAAACATGCTGAACTTGAAAGTGTGTTCCCTGGCATGTTGAACCTGAAAGTATAATTTTCATGGCGATAAAGTATTCTAAAGAATAAAAACGGCTGAAGCTTAAGATATTTATTGCCTAAACATATTTAAAAACATTTGAAAAAATACATAATGATATATTTAAAAAAAAAAATACATAATGACATATTTAAAAAAAAGGGCTTAATCCATTTGATATGAGGAAGAGCAAGTTTAGGTCTTTGGATATCTAACTTCATCTTCTGGGTCATGTACTGAATACAGGTATTTTTCACATTTGAAGTCTTCTAACTTGAATAATGCTATGTTTTTATCACATTTTTCTAGTAAGAGTTTATCAGTTGCCACGTTTCCCTTAACATAAACAGCTTGCACACCGAAAAAACTGCATATTTCCTGAATTTCCTCTTGTACATGTTTTATTTCATAGCCATTTTCATTATGTGGTCGTATGGTTTTAGCGTAAAAGCCATTTCGATTTATAAAATTTAGTGTTGGACTCCATCTGTTTTTCTCGTACTTATACATATTGTATCTAATGTTCCATTTATAGCTATGAATTTCACGTCGTTGATTGTCTAGGAGTAAGAAAGATGCTTCGAAAATAATGCCAGTTGAGGAATATTTCAGACCAATACATTCTGCGTCAATCACACCAAACATTATTATATCTGAAAAAACAGTGCTTGAATTAAATAAATATGTAATGTTTCTGTAACTCTAACAAATAAAGCTCACTTTTATAGAATAAACTGAGAAGGAGGGAGTGTGTTTGAAGATCTCAACTTGAAAACTGTGAAAATGATGGTTAAATAAGTAACGTTTTACATTTCAGCACCCGCCCCTCTGAGTAAATATTTGGAGGAGTCAATTTTAAGAGGAATAATTCAAAGCATTGTTATACGAACATTCAGTTTGAATAAGTAGAAAGAGATTGAGGCAGGGTGTAGTAGCTTCTATCACAATTAGAAGGGCCATGGATCAATCACCTTTTGGAAATTTGCCGTATGTAAAGAGAAATCTTTGTCGAAAGCAACCTAAACTCTGAAAATCATAGTTTGATTATAATACATTCAACTTTTCTCAGAAATAACTCAAAGCATTATTATACGAACGTTCAGTTTTTTATTCAAGCGCAAGGCAGATCAATAAAGAATATATCTTACTGCCTTTTTATTCAAATGTTATAGCTAAAATCACTAAAATTTCGAAGAGAAATGGTTAGACACTAAAGTCGATAACAATTACCTTTTCATTTCTATTTTGTAACTATTAAAAGTGCTAACCCCCTCCCCCAACAAAAATTCTGGATTCACGCCCCCCTCCCCTAAATTTAGGAAAATTAACCCACCCTAGGTCTACCCTCTCATTGAGTTAATATTGCGATTTATTCAAGCGAAAGGTATATCAATAAAGAATATATCTTACTGCCTTTTATTCAAATTTTATAGCTAAAATCACTAAATGTCTAAGAGAAATGGTTAGACACTGAAGTAAGAAACAATTATCTTTTCATTTCTATTTTGTCACTAATAAAAGTGCTAACCCCCTCCCCCAACATAAATCCTGGATTCACGCTCCCCTCCCGTAAATTTAGGAAAATTAACCCGCCCTAGGTCTACCCACTAATTGAGTTAATATCGCGATATATTCAAAAAAAATGATTACCAATAATGAATATATCTTACTACCTTTCATTCAAACGTTTTAGGTAAAATGACTAAATGTGGAAAAGAAATGGTTAGACACTGAAGTAAGAAACACTTATCTTTTCATTTCTATTTTGTCACTATTAAAAGTGCTAACCCCCTCCCCCAACAAAATTCCTGGATTCACGCTCCCCTCCCCTAAATTTAGGAAAATTAACCCACCCTAGGTCTACCCTCTCATTGAGTTAATCTTGCGATTTATTCAAGCGAAAGGCATATCAATAAAGAATATATCTTACTGCCTTTCATTCAAATGTTATAGCTAAAATCACTAAATGTCGAAGAGAAATGGTTAGACACTGAAGTAAGAAACAGTTATCTTTTCATTTCTATTTTGTCACTATTAAAAGTGCTAACACCCTTCCCCCAACAAAAATCCTGGATTCACGCTCCCCTCCTGGGAATATAAGGGAAACTTTATCGAAAGAAAGCATGAAATAATCCCGTTTCACTCTTACATAGAATTCCAATGCCCTAAATATCTATCGCTATTTTCAGACAAAATTAGCTGTCCGATATTTTCAGACAAACACAGAATTACGTAAAAGCACTAAAACCTAGATTGCCTAAAACCAGCTAATGTATACAAGCAGGAAAAGGGTGACAGCTAATTATAGGCCTCGCGCTGGAGCCTTGTGTCAAAACCAGAGCGGGTTAATAACAACAGTGACGGAAGTCAGTGGTCGCTTTTAGCTAGGATATAGAACACTTAAAATTGCATAAATGTCGAAGAGAAATGGTTAGACACTGAAGTAAGAAACAGTTATCTTTTCATTTATATTTTGTCACTATTAAAAGTGCTAACTCCCTCCCCCCAAAAAATTCCTGGATTCACGCTCCCCTCCCCTAAATTTAAGAAAATTAACACACCCTCGGTCTGCCCTCTCATTGATTTAATGTTGCGATTTATTAAAATGAAAGGCATATCAATAAAGAATATATCTTACTGCCTTTTATTCAAATGTTATAACTAAAATCACTAAATGTCGAAGAGAAATGGTTAGACACTGAAGTAAGAAACAATTATCTTTTCATTTCTATTTTGTCACTATTAAAAGTGCTAACCCCCTCCCCAAACAAAATTTCTGGATTCACGCTCCCCTCCCCTAAATTTAAGAAAATTAACCCACCCTAGGTCTACCCTCTCATTGAGTTAATCTTGCGATTTATGCAAGCGAAAGGCATATCAATAAAGAATATATCTTACTGCCTTTTATTCAAATGTTATAGCTAAAATCACTAAATGTCGAAGAGAAATGGTTAGACACTGAAGTAAGAAACAATTATCTTTTCATTTATATTTTGTCACTATTAAAAGTGCTAACCCCCTTCCCCCAACAAAAATCCTGGATTCACGCTCCCCTCCTGGGAATATAAGGGAAACTTTATCGAAAGAAAGCTTGAAATAATCCCGTTTCACTCTTACATAGAATTCCAATGCCGTAAATATCTATCGCTATTTTCAGACAAAATTAGCTGTCCGATATTTTCAGACAAACACAGAACTACGTAAAAACACTGAAAACCTAGTTTGCCCAAAACCAGCTAATGTATACAAGCAGGAAAAGTGTGACAGTTAATTTTAGGCCTCACTCTGGAGTCTGCTATCAAAACCAGAGCGGGTCAATAACAACAGTGACGTAAGTCAGGGGTCGCGTTTAGCTAGGATATATAACCAATAAAATTTCATAAATTAAAAGAAAAGATTATTATTTATTTTTTAAAGATTTTTATTGTAAAAACAATGATGGCGGGGGTTATTTTTATATAATAAAATTAACACCTTTTATGTTTTCTATCGAGTAAGAAGATTGTATAGTGATGTTTGTACTAGAGTGGGGGGGGGATTTACCTGAATATACTGGAGGGTGACCATGTAAAATAATTTTATTTTGAACCTAAAAAATGAAAACGGAACTTACATGGTAAATTGAGGTTGCCAATGCTTCAAGCTCATCAATTATGTCAGTTGTTATATCCATTGTGTCACAATAGTTTCTGATAATTTAATCACAATGCGTGTCCGTTATATACGAAATCTCAAGGGCGAATTGTTATGTAAGCAAGCCCTCTGATTGGCTGAGAAGGAAACACGTGATCTAACTGTTTTCTATTTCTGGAAACTCATAACATTCGTTGAGAGCAAAACAACAACAACATCAAATGCTGTTTCCTATTTTTGGACACCTTGACATTCGCTGAGAGCGTGCACTTACAACAACAACAACAAATAACTTGACCTTGACATTCGCTGAAAGCCTGCACTTACAACAACAACAACATTGACCTTGGAAAAAAGAGATCATTGACCCAATTAACCACGTGGTCTCTCTAGGGACTCTATGCCCAAATTTGGTGTTAAAAAAGTTGTAGGTGGCAGCAGGGGTGTCGCCCTGTATCAATAGGGGCCTTTCTACTGTTATTCTCTTTACGCTAAAGTTTTTTATTGTTTAAAAAAATAGAGTTGTGAGAAAGTCAAACTTTAGCGTAAAGAGCGAGGCGTTAAGGAGGGGACAGCCCCTTTCATATAAGGGATAATTTCTGTTCGTTTTAAGTTTTATCGTCGTTCCTTACTTTCAGTTAAAAAAAACTTGTTTTTTTACTTTCAGTTAACATTTTTGAATAAATGCAGGTTTTGATCTTGGCTCACCGTCATTGAATAATTAAAAAAAATTTCATATTAATTTACTTTTATTTGGTTAAATGGCTTTCTCGAAACTTGTTTAATTTTATTTACGAACGTTTTTATTAGTAATAGATATATGTAACTTACGAATTAACTTACGTAACGAACTTTTATATTCATATATTTCTAATACGCATATTAGGAGGTTCGCCCCCTAGTCAATACCTTGCTCTTCAAGCTAAAGTTCGAATTTTGTTCCAATTCTTCAAAAATGACCGTTTAATAAAAAAGGCCGTTAATTAGAATAAATAGCTCTTGTAAAAGTACTAAAAAATCTTTGGCGTAAAGAGTGAGGTATTGACAAGGGGGTGAACCGAATCATATACGTAATACTTTCTGTTCGTTTAAAGTTTTGATTTTGCTGCTTTTGCAGCTGAAAAACTTATTTTTTTTATACTTAATTTCTGATCTTTTTTTAAATAATGCTGGGAAGTCCGGCGCCCCCTTCATAGCAATTTCCCTTCCCCCATGAAAACTTTCTTCGTGGAAAGATCCTCATACACAACCCCTGACCAACCCCCCACTACCAGAAAAAATCTCCCCTGACAACGTCTGTATACTTCCCAATAACCAATACTATATGTTAACATTGGGTAAAGTTCATAACCTTCTGCCCTCCCCCCGGGAACTTCAAGGTATTAAGTCATCCTAAAAGGCATACTTATGATATTTTCGAACATGCTGGACAAAATGACTATTTCAAAATTTTGATCGGGTGACTTTGGGAAAAAAATGAGCGTGGGAGGGGCCCTAGAAGCCCTCCATTTTTTTGGTCATTTAAAAAGGGCACTAGAACTTTTAATTTAAGTTCCAATGAGCCCTCCCAAAATATTCTAGGACCACTGGGTCAATACGATCACCTCTGGAGAAAAAAAAACAACAAAAAACAAATAAACACGCACCCGTGATCTTTCTTCTGGCAAAAAATATAAAATTCCACATTTTTGTAGATAAGAGCTTGAAACCTCTTCAGTAGGGTTCTCTGATACGCTGAATATGATGGTGTGATTTTCATTAAAGTTCTAAAACTTTTAGAGGGTCTTTCCCCTTTTTTCGAAAATCAGCCAAATTTTCTCAGGCGCGTAACTTTTGATGGGTAGGACTAAACTTGATGAAACTTATATATTTGAAATCAGCATTATAATATAATTCTTTTGATGTGTCTATTTGTATCAAAATACCGTTTTCTAGACTTTCGGTTACCATTGAGCCGGGTCGCTCCTTACTTACAGTTCTTTACCACGAACTGTTTGAAAAAACAAGTTTTTCAACTGAAAGTGAGGAGTGACATTAAAACTTAAAAAGAACAGGAATTGTTCTGTACATGAAATGGAACCTGCCCCCTCCTCACCATATTGCTCTTTACGCTAAAGTTTGACCCTTTGTCACAACTCTACTTTTTAAAGTAATACAAAACTTCAGCGTAAAGAGCGAGGTGTTGATGAGGGGTAGCCCCTTTCTTCTGTTCGTTTAAGTTCTAATGTCAATCCTTACTTTTAGTTGAAAAAAAACTTGTCTTTTTATTTAATAGAATTAAATAGTATATCTTACACCGTTCCAAAATTGAAGTTTTTTTTCCATATTAGCCCATCCACTGGTATATGCGTATATTGGTATATTGGTGGTATATTCGGGTGCATATTTTTGGTTTCTGTGTGACAAGGGGTGTTGACAGTATGTTGACTATTTTTAAGTTTTTCACGATTTTCAGTGTTTTCCTGAAAGAAAACGGGTTTTTACAAAATTCGCGATAATTTGGGACTTTCATTTCGTATTTCATGTGCTTACAAAAGTCAAGACCTGGGAGCTTTAAGAATGTCTTATTTTCATTCGCCGAGACCCCAAAAGGTCCGGGATAACGGAAGTACTGGGTGTGGAGGGTTATTGTTAGTATAAATTCTGTTCTGGTAAAAAAAACATATATATATATATATATATATATATATATATATATATATATATATATATATATATATATATATATATATATATATATATATATATATATATATATATATATATATATATATATATATATATATATATATATATATATATATATATATATATATATATATATATATATATATATATATTTCTTGGATTCTAAACTTAAAAAGTAAATCATTTGTCTGTGTGAATAGGTAAAAAATCTGACTTACATTCTCTTACGAAATGACCAAATATTATATAGGGCTTTTTTTGTCTAGAAGCATCTGAACCAATGAGAAGTAAAGAAAATATGACGGAAATATAAAATATTTAATATGTTACAATAATATATGACGACCAAGACAATTTATTTTCTGGTTTAAGAATTTTGCCGTTTTCTTTTCTTAAAGAAATTAAAATCTGGACTAATTTGGAAAATAAGCTCAAATGAACTATTTAATCATTCCGATCTAATTGAAAACTACGACAGCAATGTCTAAGGCCATCAAAGGTTATATATGCCAAATTTTTGCTCTGAAACTTCTTCAAATACTGACATTTCCTGAATTTTGGCTTTTTCCTCAAATACAGATATGAAATACTGACTTTTTCCCCAAAATCTATTTAGTTAATCCCCAAAATCTATTTAGTAATTTATCTATTTGGTATAACACTGACCAATTTTCAACTATGTTATGATGTCAGCTTCAAAAAATTAACTAAGTCCTCTTTGAACATTTTAAAAGCAGTTTATCAAAAAACCAGCATATAATGAAAATTATATTACGTAATAGAATATTCCAGTCCGTTACTGTTAAAAAAGGAAGAAACAAAACTAGAGATACATAGGAAAATTGAAAATTCAAACTTATTCCATAGGTTTTGCCTCACGGCCTTCAAATATCTGTACACCATCTTGTGTCTCATGTATTCTCCGATATTATTTGAAAAACGATCAGAAATTAAATATTAAAAAAAAGTATTCGCAACTGAAAGTAACGAGCAACATTAAAACTTAAAACGAACAGAAATTATTCCGTATATAAAAGGGGGTACCCCCCCCCTTTATACCTCACTATATACTCTAAAAAAATTTATCACTTGGAAATGTAAAGTTGTAACAACGATTCAAACTTCAGCTTAAAAATTAAGGTGTTTTGGAGGAGGCTGCCCCTTTCGTAAGTGGTATAATTTATTTTTGTCGTAATTTGTAATGTCCCTCATTAATTTCAGCCCGAAAATCTGTTTATCCGTTTTTAATTTGGATACAGAGCTGAAACTAAATGTTGATGCTTAAAGAACTTTTCTACAAGATGTAGAAACAACACTTTTCTAATGTAGATTTGAATTTCCAAAATTAGTCCACGAGTAATAAGGTTCTATTTTGACTTTAGCGACCTGGAAGTAACCGTTGAAAAAGTGAGAGACAATGTCATAAACAAACGATTTCGGGTTACAACCCTGGAGGTTGAGCGACTGGCCATGATGTTAAGTCTTTCTAGGTAAGCGTTATAACTTGTTTAAAGCCTGGTACGTTGATGCTGGACCAGTTTTTTGGTTTTTTAAATATTTGGTTTATGCATTCTTTCAGTGTTATAAGGTTTTAGTAGTATTGTTTTCATGTCTTTTTTTGGTTTTCCAAGCCGAATTAGTCTGTTAAACACACACTACTTCAAGAAGTAAGGCTTTCTTGATAATTTTCTATATCGCTACCCATCCTCAAATTATCTTATGTCTAGAGATTTAAATTCCGAGAGTATCTATGTTTTATTCTTTATTACCTTAAGGTTCACGCTTCCCAAAGTTTTACGAAAGACAGCCGCAGGATTTTGGCATTCCATTTCATGCCCATCTTCAAAATCTCAATATTTATGCCATTTATTTTAAATTTTTAAGGTTTACAGTTACAATTGTCAATATTTGTCATAAATCTTTTCTTTTTCTTATATTTTTTCAAGTTCCTCCTTTTAGAAGCCTTGAGCTAAGGGACCATCTAAATTACAGATAAAAAAAAAAAACACCAAAAGCGTGCTGGGTTAGATTCACCGAGGTTATACTACATTCATATATATATATATATATAATATATATATATATATATATATATATATATATATATATATATATATATATATATATATATATATATATATATATATATATATATATATATATATATATATATATATATATATATATATATATATATATATATATATATATATATATATATATATATATATATATATATATATATATATATATATATATATATATATATATATATATATATATATATTTCCCAAGTTGAACCCCCTGAATATACCACCGTCTTATTTCCCTCCCTTATTTTCCCGCCTCCGACCCATGCGTTTGATCCCTCGTGCCCACCCTACTAGGGTGACTCTGGTCTGAGACCTTTTGCATTTAATAATTGTTGTTCTCACTATCCAAGTTTAGCCCCCGTCAAAAAGTCCACTAGAGCCCCTGACCGTATCTGTGATATAAAAAAAGTAAAGTGTAAAAACGGTACCTTCACAAGTCGCTTTCGATTCCCCAAACTTTTGTTGAGCAACGGTGAAAGCCTTAACTTTGAAAAACTCAATGAATTAGACACCCTTTCTAAAATATATAGTTTAGATCTAATTGCTATTACTAAAGTTCAAGCTCAAAATTTGCACATGTTAAAGATTGACAATTTTTCTCAATTTATTAAACTGAGACCTGAAAACCACCCTCTGGGTAAGAAAGGAGGCGGAATTCTGTTCTTTATCCGTAATGATTTATATCAAAGTGAAATCCCAATTCAGTGTCTTAATCCCTTTGATGAAGATATGTAGGTGTGTGTTCGACCTAAAGTCTTGCCACATCCTTTTAATTTAATTGTCCTTTGTTGTTTTTATTACTCCCCTAATCAGCGATCCGCTTACAAAATAAATTTTATTGCAAAAATTACATGCAAGTGCTGACTTTGTACTATCTAAATACCCAAATGCAGGAATTTTCCTGATGGGTGACGCAAACGATATAAGACTTGATTCTACATGTAACGCTTTTAATTTAAAACAGGTCGTCAATGTCCCTACTACTAAAGGCAATAACACTCTGTATTTAATTTGCACTAATCTTTCGAAGTTTTACAAACCCGTCTCCACTCTGCCCCCCCTCCCCCTATGGGGGATGTTACTGAGTCTTTTAAAAAAGCTTATAAGAAAAAAAAATCAATTTTTTCAAAGCAGGTCGCATTACTGAGGCTAATAGTCTAAGGAAGTTCCTAAAGAAAAAAATAAGAAAAGCAGTTTCTAATTATTATAATAATAAAGTCAAAGATCTATATTCTAACAAGCCCAAGCAATGCTACAGAAAAATTAAAGAAATATGTGGAAAAAGTCCTTCCGAAATTGATTTTCATCTCCCTGAACCCCCTAATAAGACTGCCAACGATCTGAACTTGTACCTTGCTTCCATCGTGCAAAGTCTCCCCCCTTTCACTGGCTCAAGTCCAACTATTCCTCCCAATACTTCCGTCCCCATTATTTCTCCTTCTGATGTTATAAACAAAATTCTTAAGCCTAGAAAATCATGTATTTGTCCCTTGGACATCCCAGTTGACTTAATTAAAGCCTTTTCGGACAAAATTGCTGAGCCTTTATCAAATATCTTCAACCACATCACAAAATTTGGTAAATTCTCATGTTGCTGGAAACAAGGTTTTATAACACCTGTCCCTAAAAAATGCGCCAGTCTGACTTTCGCCAACATTCGCCCCATTACGCTCACTTCTGTTTTTTCCAAACTTTATGAAGGTTTCCTCTGTGACTAGCTTAAGTATAAAATTTGTCCGTGTATTGACACCCGGCAGTTTGGTAACTTAAAGAAAACTTCCACCACCCATTACCTTTGCACTTAATGCATACCATCGTAAGTAACCTTGATAAACCAAATATCTGGCTGAACCTTGTCTTAGTTGATTTCCAAAATGCTTTTGACC
>NC_142794.1:28011775-28149275 GCF_049724085.1 Artemia sp. Qi Xiang Cuo | reverse complement strand
GTAGAGTGGGATTCCATTTAATTCGCAGACAAGAGATGAAAGCCCAAACATTTCAAATTTATGTGGGCATCCAGTCCACGATCCTATTTCACTAGCGCTTTTTACAAATACCAAGGCCAGTTTCGATGGAATTTCGCCATTGATAAAGGATGAGTCGGTGAAGGTACGTGAGCCGCTGACAATATGGCGCTGGTTGGTGATTGTATGAGGAACAAGTCGTTTAATATTATTTCCACTAGCTCTCAGTTTTTCCACTGCCAAAGCAACAGAACTCATAATCTATTGTGTTATGTAATGTTTTAATAGTAATTAAGAATTATTGAACTATAAATTTTGACGTTTCAGAACTTTGTTTCCACAGCACGATCAGATCTGATTTAAGAGGTCCGAATTCTTATAGGCTAACAGGGGTTAGAAACATTTTTCTAAGCTGTGGCGATAACGACTTTTGGTGTTTGTAGGGATGAAAAAATGTGGCCTGTTCTTCTCGGGCTATCTGGAGATCAGATTCCTTTGGGAGCATTTACCTTGGAGACTTACGAACTAATTACCTATTATTAGACTAGACGCAGACATATAAATGAAATAAACACAGATAAAAAGACAATAGACTTATTGAACTTACATACTTAGTTGCACAGCAACGGGTCACTTCAATGACAATAATGGTGACCGAGATGAAAGAGTTAAAACTTCTATCTCAATGGATCTTCTCAAATCTGACTTACGATTAAATTTAAAAAACACATCTACTCCACTACCAAACGCAGTTCTTTCGTCCTACACTGTAAGGACTGCTCGCCATAGGCTCAAGTGGACCAAGGATGTAAATCTCTCGTCCAATAATTACTTTTAAATATTCCTGATGATTCGGGAGTTCACACGGCTTTTGCTATTTAAACTTTCTTAGAAATATTGTACGTACTATATTTTTTACTACTAATTATCTTAGCGAAATTCGAACGATTAGCGTCGTTGTTTGACTGAAGCTAGAAATGCAATTTCTCTTTTTGCTGATTAAGAATTTAGACTCTTGGAAGCGGTATTTGAACTCAATTAGGGGACGTTTAATTTCTGCCCGAATCATCTTTAGAAGGAAAGAATCCTGTATTTTAAATATATCACCTTTTACTCCTGGTACACATCACCCTTCCCAACAATTAATGACGTCCCGTCATTAGTAACTGCTTATTAGGAGCGCTTAAAATTTTTCAATTATTTTTCTTATTTTATTCTACATCCCTATCTAAAATTCATCTACCGGACTAAGATTATTTATGGTTCTAGGTTAGCTACTATACTAAGGATTTTTTTTCTATATCTAGCACTGATTACTTTTACATTTCCAACAAAGTTGGGGCTATTCTACTTTTACATTAGTTTTTTTTGCTGTCTATATGACGTACTACATACTATCTACACTACGTTAAATGAATAATATGATAATATTACACCTAATTCTACTTGTGGTACACACATGAATGATTTATAACATACAATATTGGGTTTACCATGTTCACTGGTATTTTTAAAATACTTTCACTATTGGGATTGTTGAATTGTTAAAGTTATTAGGAAGTAACACATCTAGATTTACATCTATTCATCACCTTCGAGTCCTTAGTGTACTACACCCTTCTGTTGTAAATTGTTGTCCTTCTCTCTTTTTGTCTTGGCAAAAATTTTGAAGTATTTACGTTATGGTTTCTTCATGGAACAGTTCGAGTCTAGTTGTCTTTACACGACAAGTTTTCCCTAATAGTCAACTGGGAAATGACCGTTAAATATCGTTCTAATAGTCAACTGGGAAATGATTCTTCCCACTACAGGTGTTGGTGTTTTTCTTCTCAGCATATCATTTTTAGGATTTTTGAGACACATAGAGGATGTATTCTCGCGTAAAATTGTTCATTTGTGCCTTTTGAAACGGGTTGTCGTCATACTATAGTGACTCTTTTAATATATTGTCTTGAAGTTCAACTTCAAACACCTTCAAATATCATTTAACTTAAAATATCGTTTATCGTATGCTGATTGATGGGGTTCTCAGAATTAAACTTCAAATTGTCTTTATTTCAGCTTCAAATATCTTCAAATGTCTTTAAGTATCATTTAACTTCAAATATCGTTAAATATCGTTTATCTTCAAATATTATCACTATACTGTCAAATGATTGTGGGGTCCATAATGAGTATCAAAGGCGATATCTATGCATTTATATCTTGTACTGACCGAAGGGTTTCTCAGCATTTATATGATTATATAGTTCGTTAAAGTACTTGATACTGAGGTTCAAATGCAGTGTTACCTGATACGTAATATGGTTCTTGGTCGAAGAAACGACGATCGAGGGTAACTGTTGTTCTCGTAGACGAAGCTGGGATGAAAGTTGCCTGGAGTTATGGTGAGTACTCTTCGTTGGTTGAGATATGATGAAAATAGATGCTACTGGGTCGTATCTGTACTTGGCAGCTCATTGTAATGCTCAATAACCAAAGTGTCCATTTACTTTCCTGTAATAAAAACAACGTGGCAGAATCACAAGTTCTTTGAAGTAAATACACATACAATAATTCACGTATTAATTGGGTTATAATTATTCCCATTAGGAAGTTCAATACATAGAATTTTCTTATAAAATATTAATTGTTCAACCTTAAGTATAGTCTCTTAATATATTTTTCTAATATATACAACTACATACACTTTATTTTAACTTCTTTCAGCACTTAGTTAATTAGATTTAAAATAATCATTTAAACAGAGTTTATGATACATGGTTAATTTTTGAGGTCTAATTTTACAATTTATTTCATGCCTGCATTGTTCACGCACGTCCGTGCTGTATAAGAAACGCATGTGCAGTGTTATAACCACACGATTTTACGCAAACGATACTACAATGGGGGAACGAGACATAACAAGGACGAATGGAGACCTCTCCACCCACTCGTTTTCTAATGTCTTCCCTATTTCTCGGCTCAGACGTTCTCATGGGGCTCCGGGTTTAACCTCAGCATTTCGGCTGTTTCCCCGTGTTTTTCTCTTGGTTTTCGTCTTATTAGTTTTAGGATTTTTCCGTAATTACAAGTTAACATTGGTGCCTCATATTCGCCTTTCGAATAAGGTAATTAGATGCATGGTTCCGAGCTTGCGCGCGTAGATTCCAGTTGATGCTTGGCAAAAAATATAAGCGTAATGAAAAATTGACATCAATATCTGTTTAGGAGGCTGTTGTTTCAGCAAATCCTTCAGAACTAAATAGATAAATTGATATTAAAGTCTTATTAGATTCCGTTTAGCGAGAAACACCTTCACATTAATGGGGAATTCCTTGTGGGTTTTACTTAGTCGCCATTGGACATACACTCCATACAATCCAATCCATACAATCCATGTATCTTAACTGATCAAATGGTTTTAAAATTGTCCATATTATTATTGAGATATAATTTCACATCCGCCGTGAAATTCTACATATAAACGTACCAATAGGTTGTTTGGTTATAGTTACCAATAGTTGGCTATTGGTACATATATTACTCGAGTAAGAAACATATGAATAAGCAAACTTGCGGCAAATAATTACACTGGTATCCAATTTTATGTGTAGGCCTAAAATAATTTTAATCTGCACTAGGACAAAGTATTTCATATAATTAGACGCTTCTGTACTAATAATTTCTTGTTTTGGATAATATCCATCTTAGTTAGGACATGGGTCGATTTTCTCATAGAAAATCCAAGGAGACCTGAGTCAGTATAGACAACGTGACTGACTTGCGAAAATATGTCACGAAAATTAGAGCACAAGATATGTCATAGATAAACCAATGAAATTAAAGAACATTTTTGTCACGGAACGATAGAACGATGATCTCTCTGTTATTGTATACGTCATAGATATAAACTAATAAAATTAAATTTTTTGTCAAGGAGCTAAATACATTAATACCTCTTTTTCTGCTTGACAGTAATGTTTAACACAGAGCTGTAAGACAGCATACGTCATTGATATAATATGGTTAAATTAAAAGCTTTTCTCTCTTTTTTTTGCCTCTGGGCTATAAGAAAGTAAACTCTCTGTTTCTCTTTCAAAGCATTCTGATCCAAAAAACGAAAACTTAACTAGCTCACGGAAGTTTCTATTCAACCTTTAAGTATTGTTTTGACTGGCCCTGATTGGCATAAAAATACTAATTTCTTACACTTGAAGGACTGAAAAATATTCCTTCCTACGATCGTTTACAAAAAAATTAAAAAAAAACAATCATGGGCCTTGAGTTCCTCCCAAGGCTTCCCACAAGACGTGGTCCAACGCCAGTTGTCGTTTTCAGTCGACCACGATCTTCCTACCTTTGGTTATTTTCTGTTCCAACCATTTCTCTCTGATCACCAATGTTTTGAGATCACTTGTATTATTATTTTTTTTTCATTAATATTGACTTGGTTAACTTTACTTGCACGCTTTTAAATTTATTATGGTGTTAAATTTATTATCTTTGAAATTTGTCTTTACATTAATTAGGGATATTTCCATCTGTCAGGTTTTTTAACCGTTCTACCTGACTGTGTCGTTATTTTCTTCTCTGTTTCTTGTGTTTTTTTCTTTTTCGGTTTTTCTAACGAAATAAGGTCAAACTTCTTGTACTGTTTTTTCCAAAATTCTTGCCCTTTTAATCTTGTTTCCTTCGCGTGTGCATCTGCTGAATTTGGTTTCGATTTCCCTATTTCTTTAGCTACTATATGGTTTGATTCGCCATTAGACTCTTCGGAACTAGTTTCCGACGAATCCGGATTGGCACTTTTAGAGGTGGCACTTTTTGAGGTATCACCTGCCATTCCTTCGTAAATTTCTACTCCCCTGGAAGTAGAAGGTTTATTCCCTAAGTCCTCGTTTTGAGTCCTCAACTCGGGAGATTTGAAAGTTTCTTGAGAGCTTTGGGAGGAATCAATAGTTTTTGCAGCGTTCCTCCATTGTTTGAATGCCATGTCCTCAGGGGGATGAGGCATTTTTTGCACTAGGGTTTCCCTCCATGAAATCCATTGTTTAGGTTTGGCCTTGGACACAGTTATGTCATGATATCGACCTTGCTGGTCATCCGTTGGAGTTTTATTCCCGGGCAATGTACTTTGACTCGTTTTTATGGGAAAATTTATTAAATCTATAGCTTATCGCAGGTCTTTTTTAGTTAAAGCTTTGGGAGGAGTTTTCTTTACATTAATACTGGTGCTTTTTACAGCTCAGTTTGATTCTTCCTTTAAAGGTATGTGCCTTTCTAATAGTTTAGCGGGGGAATCTATATCGACAGGAAATCTTTTGGGGGGACATGGGGTTGAAATTTATCGGGGACAAATTGAGTTTTCTGAGATATTGTGTAATCTAAATCTCCTGCGCTCGCCGATGAATCGCTTTTTGGACTTTTTGGCGTTCTTATTCTTATTGATATTAGGGATTTTTTCTCTGGAATAAATAGATTTTCCAGAGCTAAAAATTCTTCAAAATTTTCCTGATCACTGTCATTCTCGAAATAGTCTTGCTTTAAATTAAAGGGTTTTAGCTCTGCCAGTCTTGACCTAGGGGGCGCACTTTCCGAATCTGACGAATCACTAGAACAGGAATTTGGGACCCATCTCTTTCGAAATTTGGATATTTTTATTCGGCTAACATGTGTCTTGTAAGTTCTTCCACTATCGGGGTTTTCCATTTTAAAGGTATATTCATTATCGTACTTTTTGACTATTCTGTACGGTCCAGAATATTTGTTGGAAAGTTTTTTACCTTCCGTTTTTGCCTCGTTCTTTAGGTAAACGAAGTCTCCTACTTTGAAATCTATATTCCCCTTAACTTTGGGTTGGTTTCTTAGCTCTTAGTTTATTGTACATTTTTCCAACTCTTGCCTAACTATCTTGTATGTTGTCTTAGTCATATGTATAAATTAGCGTTTAGAGTTTTCTGAATTGTGATACAATAGTAGAAACTCGAAATCTTACTCGGACGAACTTCTAACCAATTGACGAAAAAGTAAAAAAAAATTATGTCCATTGTTTCTTCGTACTAAGCCTCTTTGTTTAAGTTAGTAATGTAAGTTGAAAATTTGTCCCAGTCACTCCTATTTTCTTTAGTATAAAAACATAGAACGTTAGAAAAAATTTTATTCCAGTTTTATATTTTTCCAATAGCTTGTGGGTGGTAAGGCGCGGTCACCAATTTATCTATATTAATGAAATTCATTAAATTTTTCGTTACTTTTGCAACAAAATTGCTCCCGTTGTCACTCAAAATTTTATTAGGAATGCCAAATTGTAAAAATAATTTTGCTAATGCCTTACTTGTGGCATAAGCACCTTGATTTTTTAATGCTTTTGCAAAAGTAAATCCGGAAAAATGATCTATAACCGGAAGAATACAAGTATTACCTCTGCTAGAAACAGGTAAGCCTCCACTTGTTCCGTATAGGTCAAATGAGATAATATCGAAGGGGTACTTTGCTACCGGGACCCTTCCCATTGGAGGATTTGGATAAGCTGGGGTGTTTTTTCTCAAGTTACATGCTTCGCATGTACTTACAAATTCTTTAAGTTTTGTCAGTGCAGATTCTTCGTAAAAGTATTGTTTTAACTTATGGAACGTTTTCATAACTCCTAAATGTCCACCTGTGTCCGAATGAAAATATTCAAATGCAGGCCCTATCAAGTTTTGTGGTAACACAGGTATTATCGAGGTTTGGTTTCTGTTTGTCTCAGCAGTCACAATTCTACACAGTATTTCTTCATCAAGGTCGTAGTAAAAATTATCTATCTCTTTTCTAAGAGTTTTGAATTTATCCGGTAACGCCTCATCATTCACAAAATAATCAATTAGTGCTAGGCACACTTCGTCCTTTTTTTGCTTTCTGTTTATATTTTTCAAAGACAAGGGATAATAGTTAATCTTATTGTCTTTTACTGCGTCTTTGATTTTGTTTTTCTTACATCCATGATTGCTCTTAGCAATTATGGCGTCAACCTCATTTTCTTCAGCTTCCGATGGAATATTTTCTGGGTATCTACTTAAAAATTCGCAAGCTGCGTTTTGTTTTCCCTTTAAATGTTCAAATTCGTAATCTAGGTCTTGGATTTTCATAATCCATCTAGCTAGAATGCCCGTGGGGTTTTTAAAAGTGCGCAGGTACTGCAAGCTTTTATGGTCTGATTGTAGTATAAATTTTCTACCAATTAAATAATGTCTAAATTTGTCCAAGTGGTAGATAATAGTTAATAATTCTAAGTTTGGGGCGGAATAACTACTTTCGCCCTTTGATAAAGTTTTACTTGAATAGCATATAACTTTTTCTATTTGTTTATGCGTTCCCTGTAGAGGGTTAGGGTTTTCTACCGGGATTATTTGCGAAAGGATAGCGCCTATGCCCTTTGAGATAGCATCAGTGGTAACGATGAATTTTCCGTTTTCGAAATCAGTGAGTGACAAAATTGGTTCAGAAGTGAGTGCCTTTTTGAGACGGTCTAAGGAAGTTTGAGCTTCCTGGGACCAGGTAACATTATGGGAATTTCCTTTGGTTAATTCCGTGAGGGGTTTCGCAATTTGGGCGTAATTGCGTACGAATTTTCTAAAGTAGCCAGTGAGTCCTAAAATTCCCCTTAATTCTTTCATCGTTCTGGGGGGCTTGAGGTTTTTAACACATTTTATTTTATCAGGGTCTGGGGATATCTCTCCCTGGGTTACTACTACTCCTAAAAATTTAATCTTAAATTGAAATAAATTTACTTTCTCGGGCCGGCATTTTAAATTGCCTTGTCTGAACTTCTCGAACACCTTAGCTAATGTTGCTAAGTGTTGTTCAGTGTTTTCCTCCACACATATAATATCATCAACAAAATGAATTATATTTTTTAATCCTCTTAAATGGTGCAATAGGGGTCTACATAGCGCGCTTGAACTTGTTTTAAGCCCAAATGGTACTCCCAAGTATTCATAAGAATTATATTTGGATGCTGAAAATGAAGTTTTTTGGACATCCTTTTCGGCTGTTTTCACTTGGTGGTAGCCTTGGGTAAGGTCCAAAGATGTAAAAATTTTGTTTTTGCTTGAAATTGAATCAAGAATTTCGTCTATTATTGGTAGAGGAAATTTATCCCTAACTACTTGTTTGTTGAGAGCCCTATAATCTACTACGAGTCTAAGATCTCCATTCTTTTTTGGTACTAAGATCACTGGTGCGCTATACGGACTTATACTTGGGAGTATAATTTCGTTTTTTTCTAATTCATGGATTTTATTTTTAACCACTCTTTGTGCTTATATGGCACACGATATGGCTGTTTTGCTACGGGATTACCAGTCGTTAAAAATTAATGTTCGTAAAATGGTATTAACCCGATGTCATCTTCAGATGCAGAAAATACATTTTTAAAATTCCATAATAATTCGCATAATTTTTTCTTAAGTTCCATATCCATAATATGATCCATATTAAATTTGTTTAAAAATTGCGATTTAGTTAAAGGATATTTGTTATTTGAAGTTTTAATACCGTTGACTAGGTTTATTTTAGAATTTTCCTGTTCATATAGATCATTCTCCGTTAAAAAAAACTGGATTTGGACTAAACATGTTCCCTTTTTAATTGTAATTGTATCGTTTTTGTGGTTATTTGTTACCCAAATAAAACCTTCCCCTTTGTCATAAGATATAATCTGTTCCTCGCATAACAGATTTTCAGGTATTTCAGACGGTGTCGCAAACCATATTTCTGATTTGCTAATTACTGGTTCAATCAATTGTGATATTTGAATTTTTTGCATCGCTTTGAGTGGGATTGTTGTTTTCCTTATTGCAAATCTGTAATATTTCTCTTCGTTTTCCTTGTTTATTAGATTCATAATGGCGCTATGCTGCGCCACTGCGGCATCTTGTGGCTTCACGTTGGGTTTTATTATGTTTTTCCACAATTCCACTATTTTCTTAATTTCATTTGACCTGTACTGTCGCATATCTCCTATTTTTATTTTTGCAGATTCAGTACTGTTATTATTTAAATTTACTTCATTTCTGCAATGTCTCTCAGGGTAAATGAACAAATTTCCAATTATGCCATGTCTTTGCGAGACATGAGGTTCAAAATACTTCGACATTATACCACTAGAACTTTTGTTTACTGTCATGTTGTCTTCGTAACCTCTGTTACGATTTCTTAAGGTGGAAATTTCTTCCCCTACCTTAGCTGGGTAGACATGCCTCTCGTTGGCTACGTCTAATAGTATTCTATTAGATCTTAGAAAATTTGCCCCTATAATAGCTTCATATGGGAAATTATCACATATGATAAAATTTGTCATAAAGGTTATATTGTCTCTTTTTAAGTTTAGCCAAATTGACCCTTTTGCATTTAACTTATGACCTGTCACGCTTGTTAAATTGGGATTATTAGGGTTCCTCTGTCGTTTAATGTGAAGAGGCAACATATTGAATACGCAAGAGTTTATGATACTAATTGTTGCACTAGAGTCAATCAAAACCTTAAAATAAACATTTTCTACACAAAAATCATTAAATATAGGTAACTTGTTAATAATATAACTAAAGAAGGCACTAATATTGTTTTGAACCTATTAAATATTCCTGGCACCCTCTGGGTCCAATTTATGTTTCTGAGGGGCCTGAAGCGTTTCCCTGAGAATTTATTTCATGTGTCGGTGCCTTTATTAGATATTCAGACGTATTAGGTGCCGTAGGCATATTTAAATGATTTACGTCTGTCTGTCTTCGCCATGTATTATTATGGTAACGTGGATGTCTCGTGTCAGTGCCGTTTGCTGGCGCTGACTGCCAGTGCCGTTCGCTTGTAAAGTTTTCATTTCTCATCGGCAAATTTTCATTATTTTTATATTGCATTCTTGCATTATATTGGCCTTGCCGAGTATTTGGGGTTTTCAAACCGATAATTAATTTGCCTGTTGTGGAGAGGGTTATACCAATTTTGTTGGTACGCATTATAAGGTACTGATTGGCGCAATCCCCCCTGGCTATAGCCTATTGCACGACTGGTGCTAAAATTTGTTCTTCTGAACAAATGGTTACCGTAATTTTGCGTATTACCGACAGCATTTCTTGGTATTGGATTAGGGACATAGTGGCACACTCTTGCTATGTGGCCAACACGATTGTAGTTATAGCACCTTATTATTGTAGGGTTAATGGGCTGAAAACGTACTGTTTTCTGCCTAGCGGGTTCTGGCGTTTTATTTCTTTGTGCCACTGGGGAATTATCCCTTGAAAAGAAATTGGAGGATGCCTGGTCGCCCTTGAAGGTTCGCGGTTGAGTCGCCTAGGCTATTTATTTTGGCATTACTATGATTAGCAGCCATTTTATTAACTTCGATTAGTCACTCTACCTCTTGGACTGCAAGATCCAACGTCTGAATATTTTTGGATATTATTACTCTATATAGTTTTGGGGGTAGCCCTTGTAAAAAGGTATTTAGTATGACTTTTTAATACAGTTGCCCCGAACCACTTCCGTATTTTGATTCTACAGAAATGCGGATATTATCCAGATATTACCTTATTTTTTGTGAAAAATCAAAGTTCACTACTCCATGTTTTTATTTATTTATTGAACTGGTTTCTATAAATCTCTCTTTGAATGCTTTTAACAAGTCATCAACCGTATTTATTGGCAAGTTGGCGTTATTGCCTATGGTTTGTTCGACCTGTTTTAGAAAAGTTAAGGCCTGGCCTCTTAATCCTAGTAGAAGCATGTCTTTTAACGCTCCAACGTCTGTTTTTGTTAGTTGTACAAACTGGGTCAATTGGATATTAAATTCGTCAATATCTGACTGACCATTGTACTCTGGTATAGATTTTACAATCTCTATATTTTTTGCGACTAGCTTCTGCACTATTAATAAATCGTTCAGTTCTTCCATTTTTTTTTTGAATCAATTGAAAATAAATTTATTTTTATTTAATCTATTTTGGGGGATGCTACTATCTCCTATGAGATATAAGAGTTTTCCTATCGTAGCTTAGCGGCAATAGGCCTAATCACTTTTCTTATATGTCTGTGTCTTTCTAAACAATTAAATTCAAATTACAAATTTTCTTAGCCTAATTAGTTCGCATGTTTTTTTCTAATTTCCGAATTGCGCTATTTGTTATGTAATGATTATAGTAATTGTGGTTCATTGAACTACAAGTTCTGTCGCCTCCGAGCTTTTTTTCCACGGTACGATCAGATGTGATTTAAGAGATACGAATTCTTATAGGCTAACAGGGGTTAGAAACATTTTTCTAAGCTGTGGCGATAACGACTTTTGGTGTTTGTAGGGATGAAAAAATGTGGCCTCTTCTTCTCGGGCTATCTGGAGATCAGATTCCTTTGGGAGCATTTACCTTGGAGACTTACGAACTAATTACCTATTATTAGACTAGACGCAGACATATATATGAAAAAAACACAGATAAAAGGACAATAGATCTATTGAACTTACATACTTAGTTGCACAGCAACGGGTCACTTCAATGACAATAATGGTGACCGAGATGAAAGAGTTAAAACTTCTATCTCAATGGATCTTCACAAGTCTGACTTACGATTCAAATTTAAAAAGCACATCTACCCCACTACCAAACGCAGTTCTTTCGTCCTGCGCTGTAAGGACTGCTCGCCATAGGCTCAAGTGGACCAAGGATGTAAATCTCTCGTGCAATAATTACTTTTAAATATTCCTGATGATTCAGGAGTTCACACGGTTTTTGCTATTTAAACTTTCTTAGAAATATTGTACGTAGTATATTTTTTACTACTAATTATCTTAGCAAAATTCGAACGCCCTGCGTCGTTGTTTGACTGAAGATAGAAATGCAATTTCTCTTTTTGCTGATTAAGAATTTAGACTCTTGGAAGCGGTATTTGAACTCAATTAGGGGACGTTTAATTTCTGCCCGAATCATCTTTAGAAGGAAAGAATCTTGTATATTAAATATATCGCCTTTTACTCCTGGTACAGTTGTTTGCGTACATATAGTATTGTCGAGGTGAGGGAGAGAGTCACATCTGGATTGGCAGCAAGTTCTTTTCGTAAAATGAAATTGGATGGTGCAAGCGTCAATTTTATATCCACTTTAACATTGCCATTGAGGTATACTAAATATTTAATGATATATTTTTCCAACTAGATGTAACTCACTAGTTGTAGCATTTTTAAGTGCATCTGTACTATCAGTATTAGTAATATATTCATATCCATTGGAGGTGCCTCTCAATTCCTTGTATGACTTGGGTGTCATCAGCATGAATTACATATAGCTTGTATAATTTGAGACATTGTTGCTTTTGCTCACCAGTGTGCCATTTATGTAGACACTGATTTGACGAAATAAATTATGTAATATACAATTTTCATAGAATATTCCATCGTGCAAGAATTGGCAATGTATTATCAGATTTCCGGACTTTCATTCGTAAATCTATAGATGTCGAAGACATGTCCTTAAAGTAGTCTTCATTGGAATAAATTTGAAAGTGGATATTATCGGAGAGGGGTTGTTGTGGATAAAATTGTTCATAGTAACCATGTTTTACACTCCCATCAACATTTTCTGCATTGAATAGATTCAATGAGGAGGTTTTGGAAGGTTGAGAATCCTTATGTGGTAGATATGATATCTTAGGAAAAGAAATCTAGTTTCGATCTAACAATTCTCTTCCTGGGGCTTCTTCTTCTGTTTACAGTGCGTGTCGGCTTTTTCATTCTTTTCTTAGACAGGGGTGATGTCTTTCGTTTCTGTCCTGAGTAGAGACTGAAGAGTGGTCCACTGTTTCTCGACCTTCTTGAACCTTTTCCATTTTGTTTTATTCTCTCACCAAGGGTTCGCGCACTGGACCTAAGATTTTCTGAAGCACTTTTTTTTAAATCCTTGCAAGAGCCCCAATCGTACAGTGTAGAGGATGCAAAATCTATCGCAGACAGTAAAATTTATTTTCTAGCCAGAGGTAGTGCAGAGTGAAACAGCTTAGCAAACCAACTGCCAAGTCCATAGCCAGACATCGACGAGTGACCTTTGTAATAGTCCATTCCATTGCCCTGTTGTCTTGGGCCAAGAGTATTAACATAGCAGTCAATATCAGGACAAATGAATACCACTTTTCTCTTAGACATCTTGTTGTTGTTGAACAATGGGTCAAAAACGGCATGTAATCACAGCCAAACCTTTTGTTGTTGCTAGAGGATCACCTAATTCAGTTCTCAGTGTTAACTGAAAGAGTTCCAAATAGGAAGTGTTTACGGGGATATACTGAAGATGCTTTATATTGTAGTGGGGAATATATTCTTGATTGGTTTTTTGTTCAAGAACTCGTAGGAGGGGAACATTGCTATTGCCAACCCGGGATGTTTCCACAAATGAAGCTTAGAGAAATATACAAGTGTCCGTGGAGAAGGCAGGCGGATAGTCAGCAAAAATAAAATTAGTGTTTCTGGCACTTTTACCATTGATTATATTGAGCTTAAAGCCAAGAACATCATTTAGATTATCATTAAGAATAACCTTTTCATTGGTAATAGGTGAACTAATGTAGATCGTGCCCTCCTCCTTTGAATAGTTGAAATGAAGGCTCCTTTTTTACGAGTGGAAATTCTTTTCTTGATAGAACGACATAAATCATTCATACAGGTGAGTTCTTCGTAGGATAATTCAATATATTGATAATTCATCATATTGATCTTTTGAATTTGTTCTTGATCACCTCAGGGTGGCGGCCAATCATAGGGTCTAATTTTTATATTATATTTGCGATCTTTTCTCAGAATATCATATGTATTTTTGAGAATACAGTCGACAAGAGCCACTTCATACGCACGGTCGAATTTGATGGTTGGAGAGATTTTCGTCCAAAAATCGCTTGTTCTATTCAAGTCATTGTAGAGAGGATCAGAAACATTGGACATGAAAGTCACATAGAAATCATTGGGCATTGTTAATATCATCAACACTGACTTAAGAACAAAAATCAGAGTTGTATCCTAGCCAGCGAACAAGCAACTGTCTCTTGCCCCTGCAAGTATGACTCTTTAATATCTTTTCAATGTGATAAATTTCACTACTGTTTCTAACTTTTTGTAGTTCATATTCATAAAAACCACCGAGAATCTCATCATCTTTGGTGTCTCGCAGTCGATATGTCGTGGGAGTAGTGTCTAGGATTTTGGACACTTTAAAAAGTTCAGTGCTCCATAAATAATTCCCTTTTCAAAAATATTTGTGGTTCTATTAATTCGAACAGTATCATCAATATTGAATTTCTTCTTCCCATTTTTTTCTTTTTCACTGGAATATTGTTTAAGAAAAGTATCAAATGTATTTTCACTGCAATGGACTTCCCGAGGGCTTGAGTTGGAAGGAGATCAATGTGGTCAATGGTTGTATACTTGCATGATTTTATCTAAATCATGAATAAAAGCAGCAGTATTTTTCAGTGTACAATATCTTGAAATTAATAGACGAATTGTTCTTATCAATCGTTCAGCCAATGCCGCCTGTATCAGGCTGTGACTTTGATAAAGTGTTGTATTATATTTCAATAGAACCTTTTGCACATGAGGATTAACAAATTTTATACCGCGATCTGATTGAATTTTTCTATAGCAATCCTTTTCAAGAATACTTTCTAAAGCACGAGCATCTTCAGCACCTCTCTTTGATTGTAGTGGAACGGCATAGGCATAGTGACTAAAGACACTGATTGCCACTAGAATATATTTGTAGGGTGTATTGTGACGTTGTTAAATCGCGTCTAAAGTTAAAAGGTCAGTTTGCATTATATGCAGAGGGAAAAAGGCTTTAGTTTGTCGATATTGCTTGCCACGAAGCCTGCGAATCCGAAGCAGTGTGTAACTCGGTTCATTTTCTAGATACGGTTTTGCTTTTCTAATGTGCTACCATCTATGTCAATTTTAGAAAGTGTTGTGGGGGAACTTAGACTTCCCGCTTCACCAATATTTTCATAGACATGTTTCAGAACTTCAACCATTTTGAACACAAACACGTAGTGTAATGTCCACTCCCCTTTTGCACACTGGAGGGTGAATCAATTCGTCTTCGCTTTTGACTAGCAGCCACAGGTGTTATAAAATCATTGCTGATGCTGCTGCTGCTAGTATTTTCCAATACTGAATCTTCTTCTTTTTTAAATGGTGGTGTTGGCGTTGTTAGAGGACTATATTCTCTTAGTTTCTTTAGAATTTGCTTATTGCCAATAAGACTTTTGGGGAAGTTTGATGCATTTAGAAAGGTGTATAGATTATTGTCAAATGATAAAAGTCCTTTACGATTCGTCACCATATCACAAATTATATCAACTAGATTATAACTTTTCCCTGAATAATAATTAGTTTCCTTTTGCTATCAACCTGATGATCACCACCACTTTCCAATATGAGATATGTTAATACTCTTTTACTCTGTTCTCGATAGGTCACTGGCAATAGGTTTCCAATTAGTGCCACTATGGAATTCAATTCCTTCTCCTTCGATTGTGCAGAACCTTGAGGAAATGTTTCCTGTTTAGGGGGATCTGTGACGGCGGGTCTCTCACGATAAGGTCTATGTTTGTCCACACTTCGCAATGCATCTTGAAGTAAAACTAGCTGTTTATCAACGGCAATATTCTCACCATTAATGAATTTGCTTAGATTGTCTTCAAAATGTTCCACGGGCGAGAGGACAAGTTCAAATGGCGTCAATTTAGAGGGTTTAGCCATTCTCTAGATAAAACTTTTTACAAGTCTTGCAATCATTGGCAGTAAAAGTGTAAAAAAGCTACCGCCCGCTTGAAGGAGACGTTTTCTTTAAAAAATTTTTCCCTTGTTTTTGCAAGCCAAGGCACGTACAGTGGAACAATGTTGCTTTGTCTGTTGTCTAACACCTTCTGGCAAGTGTACATTGCCCTCAGTTAAATTTAAAAAAAGTTCAGATATTAGATTAATGAAAGCACTGTCAACACCATGTTTGAGTATGGCCTTCCTGAGTGGAGGTTTTAAAGTGCCTAAAACGGAAAATAAATGCCTTTGTTCGTGTAGTTTCTTCAGTGTCATGATGGCAACTAATAGCTTTTTATCTGTCTATTTGAAGCAATATCACATACAGTGTTTTCAAATGATGAATCATATTCGGTAACTGCCAAATAAAAATCACTAGGTTGATAGTCATAATAGGCAGTGTCGTCACAACGATGACGTAGAAACCAAAATGTCTTGTTACCCCAACAGTTGAATCGTAGACCAGATTATTCCTCCCAAAATAATTTAAATCCACGACGATACCAATCTCGTAGAAATAAACTAAAATCACGTTTGGGGTTCTTTCCAATCATACCGGGTTAAGTATTCTCCCACTGATCACATTTGTCATAGTGACAATTGGAGCATAGATGTCCTCTAAGGTGAGATTCACAAAACTCTTCAAGACATGAATTACATCCTTTAATTTGTACTGCTTATCCTCTATGTAATTTACAAGGATTACATAATTTGTACTTTTCATTATAGTCATCAATAATTGTTCAATTCTCACATGATATCCAGCTGCCAAGAGTGTACATGCATAGTGGACATAAATAGAACATTTTTGGTTTCCGAAGTTAACTCTCTCACAGCTAAAACGAAGCTGATCCTAGTTCGATTAATTCAGAAGGAAGGAATGGTGAGAGGAGCAAATCTGTGACGCTACTTTTTTCGAAGGCGGAGTCATCTACATCTACGGCAATGTTTTTAAAAGTATATCCGCGATATTATTTTGATATGTTCCAATTAATATTTCAATAATTTGAGTATAAGGATTTGAGTCACAATGACAAAGTTTCATACAATATTCCAATGGGGAAGAATCAGTTTTCATTATATTGTCAAGTGTCCCCTGTGAGAATATCTTTCGTTGAAGGGATAACTCGAGAAAATCATCATCCAAAATCAAATGTTTTTCCATAATCACCAAATTCGATCTAATTCTCTCTTTCTCGAATTCATTCATTTTTCAATCCTATCACTCTCACTGCTGACTCTAGACTGACCATGATTCGCTAGCCTAACATTCTAACAAAAAGAAAGGGAACATTTTCGATTTCGAAACAATTTTATTGTATAACTTTTATTGTATAATTACAACAATAATATTACACATGTACAATTAGCGATATAGCTTATTGTCTTCAATATGCTTCACTAATGCACTTAAAGCACTTTGAAGTCTATTCACATGCGCTATATCAACTTTTGCAGCGAAGCATAACTGATCCTCCATTTTAAATTTGCTCAAAGATATCACATATCTTGCATATACTTCATCCCATTCCAGACAAAGCCGTGATCCTCTCGTGATTTCCACCACAATGTTTGGGGCTCTTGTATCATTGCCACCAACTCCACTATAAACTTCTAATAGTGTAAACATTCCACTCATTATTAAAAATTTATCCAAATGAGTAAAGCCAAACTTTTCTCACTCCTTGAATTCTATTCAGACACTAATAAAAACTATAGCAAAAATCCTTTCCTTAGATTCTCTGCAATCCTGTCCCGCTAAGATTTCCGAGTCCCTGATTGGCTTAGAAAGAGACACGTGATCTTGTCCCGTTAGAATCAATAATTCCCCTTCAGATTATGCAAATTGATTTCTCAGAAAACTACTTCCCCTCCTGTGAATCAATACATTGCCCCGTTAGAATTCAGTGCGCATGTGCAAACTTCGTCTCGGATTCAATACACTTAGAAACAACAAATAAATTGACCTTGAAAAAGGTGTCATTGACCCGTTAGTGCATCAATAATCCATGAATAAATTATGTATGTCCAGTACCTCCTGATAGGTTCCTACTTATATATATATATATATATATATATATATATATATATATATATATATATATATATATATATATACACTATATATATATATATATATATATATATATATATATATATACACACACACACACACACACACACACACACACATATATATATATATATATATATATATATATATATATATATATATATATATATATATATATATATATATATATATATATATATATATATATATATATATATATATATATATATATATATATATATATATATATATATATATATATATATATATATATATATATATATATATATATATATATATATATATATATATATATATATATATATATATATATATATATATATATATATATATATATATATATATATATATATATATATATATATATATATATATATATATATATATATATATATATATATATATTTACGCTATATTCTTCATCATTTTCTCATATCCAAGATATCAATTAGGGATGTCATGAATCTTAAGTGCCTCTATCAATTTTAATCACTAATCATTTACGTGGAATTCCAGATATTGTGTCGGCTACAATGAAATTTAGTCTTTCACATCGCAAGAACGCCAACGAGCGTGTTTGAAGCCTGCTGTCTACATTTTTTTTTAAGTATTAATTGTAAGAAAAGGAGTTTTTCCGAATGAAAATAAGGAACAACATTGTAAATTGAAAAGAACATAAATCATTTTAAATATGAGGGGACTGCCATTCCCATAACTTGAACAACCTGAAAAAGTTTAAGCAATTTAGAAACACCGATCATATTTTCAATGAAACATAAGCACGACTTAATTTACTAAAGTCAGCCCCCTCGCGTATAGGCTCCTTCATATTCATTTTAGTTTGAAAGTCACCCTTGACTTTCATCAAATAAATAATTACAAAAATGTTTTAATCAAATTCAAGAGCAATACTTTTTTCCCTTTTAATTAATTTTGTCAACTTTCTATATCATATTCAGCCATATCTTAAATTCGAGGGAGGCTAAAACACCCTTCAACGCACTACGCTAGGTTTATTAATTTTTTTTTTTTTTGATTTTATTCAGGAAACGGCTAATTTAGGTGTTTGATATCTTCAAAACAAAGCGGACTTTTCTGAATATGAAGAAAACTGAAGACCCCGTCAATTTATATTCTTCTCATACAAGTTTAATTTATTATTGAAATGTTTATGTATGTAAAATTTATATTTCTGGATAATAAAAAAAAACACAGTAAACATAATAAAAAAAACGTCATTCCGTCAACATTCATGCCGCTCAATTGATCCAAATATAGTCCTCATAATTAAGGGAGGTCAAGATTTAAATATCTCCCCCCCCTTGTTATATTTATCTGAAGCACATATACTCTTGAAATATGGACCTAAAAATGTATTCTTGAGCAGACTTCTTGGAAATATCCACTGATCTCCACTCTTAGCCCTGGTGATCAACTATACAGCATATTTTACTTGATAAACATTATTTATATGCTGTCTATAACAGCTCAGTTTCCTATGAACTGATCTTGTATTTAGGAATGAATTTGTCACCGCATCAGTATAATATCGTAAATTCTGACGCTATTGAAATAACCTTGCAATAGCCCCATCTGTTTGGCTTTAATGAATTTGGCTTTAATTGTTTTGAATTAAGCAAACTTAAATATACTGACAAAGGGTAAATTGAACAAAAAAAGAGGTTTTGTCACTGGTTCTTGTTATTGCTAGACTATCATCTCCTTAACCTCCATTATTCACGCTCAGTCTGAATTTTGGAATAATAACGCTTCGACAATGATTATATTACCTGAAAAGTTTACTCATTTAACCTCTTCATAAGAGAGAGGGAAGGGCTCTAAAATGCTGAAAAAAATTTTTAAGGGTAAGCCTTTTGGGTTTTTAGAGGACTCTTCGATAAAATTTTCTTCTTAGGGTTAACTCCCCTGCTCCTCTCCTTCTTGTCTAACTTAGCATATGAGCATAATCTTCAGGGTCAAACTTATAACAGGTTTTGGAAATACCCAAATTAACGTTCCTTTCCCAATTTCCATTTTATTCAAGGGTTTCAGAAATAATTAAGAGCTGTAACACTGCAGAACCTATTTTGCATACTTTATCTAGATATGCATTTAAATCATGAGAGTTAGAGGACTAAACTCTCTATCCTCCATTCCCATTTCATCTTGCGTGTTCGTTTATAAAAATTGTAAAATTCAGGCAGAAATTAAAATTTTGAGGCATCAAACCCCCCCCCCCCCCCATGAGAAAAGGCAGCTGAACTCTTCCCTGAAAGCTTATGAGCATCTATACTGCAATAGACATTATACCCTTAAATAAATCTACTCAGTAAAGTTAAAACTAAATATAATTGCCAATACAAAGCGTATATCTCACATAGAATAGATACTTTATATGGAATGGATATTTTATACACAACAAAATCAAAAATTACTGCTTCATAATCTATGCAAATCATATCTTTAACACTAGCGCAAATCATCCGACTGATAAAATTTCCCCGTGTTTGCAGGGTTTTGTAAAACTAGCACTTCCCTGGAACTGTAAAATCCACCACCTAAGAAATGAAAACACCTTATTTTACGCATTAAAAATTGTCCTTTATGTTGTATTCCTTAGATTTGCTTAAATTTCCTTATTTCTTCCCTTAGGTATTCTTTATGTTTCACTGTTCAAAAATTCTACATTGTTATGTCTTTTGTGTTATCCATGCCATAGTACAATTTTTTCAAGGGATTGGAGTTGTTTTCCTCTTTGATTCCGCACAATAGTTACTATTTCTTAATTAGTATTAATTAGAAATTTTATTTCACTGCAGAGTTTCTTTGAAAAGACATTTTAAATATTTGCTAGTATACGCCAGTATCTTTCATTGCCTCCTAAGACTGGCAAAAAAGGACCCACATCACTGCCACCCATGTAAAAGAAGCAATTTTCCTTTTTTCATGAGGGGGGGGAAGCTATAAACACCTATTTTGAGGTTTCATGAAAATTTAAATGATATAGTTTTTATTCTGTATCTTGTCATTCTTGAGGAGTTTCAGGGTCTTTTTGAAATTCTAAAAAATTGTTTTCATAATTAAAAATTAGTCTTGCGGTAATCTTTATTTATCTTTATTTGTTTTTATTAAATCTTTAAATCTTAAAAGAATATTCTTATTTATAACTTAAGATATGTTGAGAAGTGCTCTTCATTGGACATTTGTTTTTAGAAAACCCGTCATTTGGGTACTAGTGCCTGTGGTTTGCTCTTTAAAAGATTGTAGCTAATGCGTTGAATTTTTATTTTCCTGAATTGATTTACTAACTAACGAGGATGAACAAGGTGTAGTCTTTTGCAACAAAGAGAACCCTGCATCCAAATTACCAAATTACCCATGAAAATTTATTGGGATGGTAATTTTTTTCTTTTTAAAAAAGTGTTTTGAGCAACCCGAAAATGGTAAAGATGTAAATAAAAATTAAACTATCTGTGAACCCTAAAGCATTCATCCATACAATTTCAAGTTCGTATATTTCCTGCGAGAGATGGCTTTGCAAAAATGTTTGCTATTTATCCCAAGGGGGTGATTGTGCCAAATCGGTGGCTGTAGAGTATAGAAAGAGAGCACATTCAAACGAAAGCTAGAAAATATAATGCCCTTCTAAATAACAAAAAAAATCACTCCAGAGGCAAGTACTGATTTCTTGCTTTATTTTTGTAATACAACATTAGATATAGGATAAACCATGTTATGATTGATGATAATATAAGATACTTAAAATACATATAAAT
This sequence comes from Artemia sp. Qi Xiang Cuo, assembly GCF_049724085.1. Taxonomy (NCBI): domain Eukaryota; kingdom Metazoa; phylum Arthropoda; class Branchiopoda; order Anostraca; family Artemiidae; genus Artemia; species Artemia sp. Qi Xiang Cuo. The sequence continues at coordinate 28,127,581 of NC_142794.1, read as the reverse complement.
TTTTATAAATAAGCCGAAATCGAATTTTATGTCTCTTCAAACAAGAAAAAATGTCAACCGATGAAAAATTTAATAAAATTACTCCTTCTTCTTCTCAGATACTATTCGTTTTCTTTCTATTTTTATGCCGAGTCTTCATTATGTCAGGTATTCTCATTCTTACTTTTTGTAATGTCAGATATCTTACCAAAGAAAAGCATTGGAAAGGTCACGGGTAAATTTTACATCAAACTTCGTCCACATATCTTAACTGGTGCCCAAGCTCAAGCGCAACGCGCATCCTGGAAGTCTCAATCTCTAGGCTAGAGTTTGCTGGCTGGGTCATACAAAAATCTGATTTAATTGTCTCATACGCTGGTAAATCATTCAACAAAAGTACCGAAGCAGCAAGCCCGTATCTAGGGGGGTGGGGTGGGGGGGTTAACCGGTTTGAACCCCCCCCCCACACACAAAAAAAATGACCGAATCAAAAATTAATCTAAAAAATACCTGTAAAGACAAAACCTTACCAGAAAAAAATATGCTCCCACACTAAATCCTATTGCATTTTGTGGGTAAATAGTTCTGATCAGCTTAGCAATTAGGTAACCGTAGGTAACCCCATGTCCACCTGACCTCGCATAGTAAATTAGGATTAGTATGCGGTATTATCCCAATGAATTTTGTGGCATACAAAATTCCTATTGCAATTTTGTGGGTAAACGGTTGTGATCAGCAATTAGGTAACCCCATGTTCGCCTTATTATGCAAGGTAAGACCTTGCATAATAAATTAGGATTAATGGGGGCTCGAGGTAAATGTTATAAGAGAGTGCAAGATTGTCAGTTCAGTACAGTTCAATTTCGGACTTGGATAAGAAAAGAGCGATTTTCGACATGAAGAGGAAGTGTGACATTACGTCGTTTTTCGCGCCCAAGTGGACCAGGGATGCTTCTGACAGTGGCGTTAGCGGGACGTCTGCGGAGCATTCATCTACAACTGTGGATCTGAAGGGCACTGGATCCAACCACGACGCAACACGCAGCTGCACCAACCCAGTCTCTGTCGTTGTTTGTAAATGACATCGGTCGTTTTGTCAACAAATCATCCAGTCTCGATGCAAATTCTAAACTTCGTTTGCTGAAGAGCCCTTGGACTCCAGATATCTCCTACATTTTTCCAGTATCCGAAAAACGGAAGCTGAAGTTTCAGTTAACTTGGCTCGCTCGTTTCAGTTGTTTGTCCTACTCTCAGTCTGAGGACGCTGCTTTTTGCAGATTTTGTGTTCTGTTTTCGTCAGAGACAGCTGTTAATGGCTGCCACCAGCGCTTGGGAAATCTAGTCACCAAACCATTTAGGAACTGGAAGGATGCGATAGAGTGCTTCGCAGCCCACCAACAAGCAGAGTTTCATAGAAACTGCAACGTATCGGCTGAAAACTTCCTTTTTGTCTCGGAGAAAAGGCAGGACAATATCGCGCACCAACTAGACGCGGGGAGGAAAGCGCAGGTTCAAGAAAATCTCCAGAAGTTGTAACCAATTGTTGAAACGGTTATATTTTGTGGGCGGCAACAGCTTGCCCTTCGTGGTACCAACGATTCTGGCCCCATTTCGGTCTCAGATTCAGAACCTTCTCGCAATGATCGCAACTTCCGAGTACTACTGCGGCTGAGGGCAAGACCAGTGGTGACGATGTTCTGAAGAACCATCTTCTTTCTGTGGCCGGAAATGCCACATATCTTTCTCCCATAATCCAGAATGGTATTATCGCCGCATCCGGGGAGCTTCTTCCGCAGTTTATTGTGGAAAGAGTAAACGCAAGTCCAAGCTTTTTGGTGCTTGCCGATGAAACGACGGACGTTGCGAATACTGAGCAGCTGTCTGTTTGCGTCCGCTACACTTTCAAAGGGACCCTGCATGAGGGTTTCCTTGGTTTTACCCCAGTTTCTGATTTGACTGGGCAAGGTCTGGCTTCATCAATCCTGCGATTTCTTGAAAGCCTTGGTTTTAATCTGAACAAGATGGTTGGTCAGGGGTATGACGGTGCAGCAGTGATGAGTGGGTATCTTAGGGGTGTCCAGGCTGTTATACGTGAAAAGTATCCGAAGACACTTTACGTCCATTGTAGTGCGCACAGTCTCAACTTGGTCATCTCTTCTGTATGATCTATTCTGGCGTTTAAGCATTTCTTCGGTTTCTTGTCACAAGTCTGCAGTTTTTACTATACTTCCCCACTCAGGACACATAATTTAAAAGAGAAGATCAATGATTCGAGGAAACATACTACCGGATTCGAGGAAACATACTTTAACCAGACTCTGTGAAACAAGATGGGTGGAGCGCCACGATTCAGTCGTGCGTTTTCTTGAGCTGTACCGACCAATCCTGTGATCCCTGGAAGTTCTTGAAGAGAACAGAAATGCAGAAACCTCTGCAAAAGTGGCGCAGTTGCTGGACACGATGAGCCAGTCGCAATTTGTTGTGTGTCTCCATGTGGTCAAAGAGCTTTTTTGCCTTACGCTTCCACTGTGCAAGACTCTTCAGTCAGTTGACTGTGATTTGGCAGCTGCATGCAGGTACGTGGAAGCGCTGTTCTTTCAAAAAACAAAGAAAATGCGAAAAAATGCTTCTACTGCTTTCACGTCTATTTTTGACGAAGCTCAGCGTTATGCCAGTGACTTAGGACTGGAGATGACTCGTCCGCGGACGAGAGGTGGCCGGAGTATGCATGCAGACGATCCAGACCTTCTCAACCACTATAGAACCTCGCTCTTTATTACTTTCCTGGACCACTTCACTTCCGAGCTGAAACAACGATATGTGCTTCACCAGAAACTGCTGTCAAATCTCAGCGTCCTTTTTCCTGCCAAAATTGTTTCTGTCGATGTGAAAGCATTAAACCTGGAGTCATTGGTTGAATTGTATGGGCGATATTCTTCCCGAGCCAGACTGTCTGAAGCAAGAAATTCAGCTATGGCGCATCAAGTGGGAGAATGCTCCGGTATCAGAGAGGTATACTTGTGCTGTTTCTTCGTTTCAGGCATGCAACGCCACCTTTTTTCCAAATGTTTTTCTTCTTCTGGCTGTTCTTGCGACGTTACCTGTTAGCACTGCTACTCCGGAAAGAAGTTTCTCAATGCTCAGAAGGCTCAAAACCCGGCTGAGAAATTCAACAGGAGAAGAAACGATTGAGTGGCTTAGCCCTCCTTGCAGTCCATAGGGACGTTGAAGGCATCACTGCCCTGACAAGATCATCGGCATTTTTGCAGGGAAGAAAAATCGTCACCTGGATTTCGTTTTATAGATATTCGCACTTACTTTTAGCTTAAAAAAAACTAAAAAATATATAGACTACTTCTACTATTTGGCTTCTTTTTGCGTTAACTGTTTTTGATGTCTCAAAAAAAAAATGCCATTTAAAGATACGAAAGTATGCCTAGTAGACGCGTCCTCGTTCGCAAGGGGCGGACTAACGGTCTCGAGCTAACGTAATGTTGGTCGAGGAGGTTAGACAAACTACACCGGAAAATTTCGTAACCCCCCCCCCCCCGAACAAAAATCCTGGATATGGCTCTGCGAAGCAGTGTGTGGAACCCCCCTCGCGTAAAAAACAAACTAATTGCTCATAATCATTGAAAGCTTTTTTTTAACCAAAGCTATTTTTCAACTATTTATAACAATTTAGCGGATAATGTGTATCCTCACTTTTGAACCTGAATGTAATATTAAAACTTAACCTTTAATTGCAATTGGCTTTCTTAGCTTTACAATATTTCTAGTAGGATAATTGTGTTCTGATGAATGATAAAGATTTCCAAAAATATTGATGATTTATTAATACAAAAAAAAAAAAAATTACAATAGTCTTTGCATAGTATCAAAACAAATTTTGATTTTCTAACATTTGATATTGGTACAATGCAAATGACCCCTTTTTCTCTTTTCTGACTTTGAATGCAAAAGCTAAATCACCAGTTCCGGGAAATATATGACACCTGACAGTAGTAGATAAGGAAAAACAGAATTAAGGTCATTTGACTCTCAGACTTAAATCCAAATTTATTGAAAACATGTCAATTCCTTTGTTTCACGTCTTAGTGACTTACTGGAAAGATGGAAAAATAATATTTTTCTTAATATTGATTTTACTTGGCAACAGGATGAACATTTTTTACTCATGCTGATGAAAGTATAGTAAGTAAATTTTATTGCGCCGTTGAAATACAAACAAACAGGAAAATTCACTTTTAAATAAATGTTATTATATAAAAATAAGATAAACATTACAAAACACAAACAAAGAGAAACACAAGTAACAAAATTCCACTTCTGTGCTCAATTGCCAACCTGAGAAATCGTCTTAAATATTAATACTGGCAAAACGTTGATCTTTCATTACATTCACCAGCCATCTCTCATCAAACTAACACTTTCCATATACTTTCTCCTTTCTCAACTCACTCACTTCTTCACACTAGTACAACACATGACCTGCACTCTCAAATATAGTTCCACACATAGGGTAAAAGTAAGGACCATCTTGCCCACTCCTCCTCCCTAAATAATTACTTTTTAACCCAAGTGGTAAACTAATCCCCCTTAATTTTTCTATATACTTTAATTCCTCTTGTTTTAAGTTCACTTAAAAAAAAACCTTCACCCCATGTCTACTTCACCGACGTGAGGCGCGGGGAATAAGAAAGGCTTCTTTCATACTGCCAGACCTGTATATTTTTATCCCGTAAAATATTACCGATAATCTTTTCAACCTCTTTATCTACATCTAATCCATTCTTGCAAACTTCCCCCACTCCATAATCTTGTAAAACCCGCCATACCTGGTACGGACTTGAACTTGGAGATTCATCTTTAAAATCTTCTAAATAAGTAGGTTTAAGTAGCTAAACTCGTGGCATCTTCACTATACGCTCCTAAAACCTAACCACATTGACGAACTTACATCTTCTTAGCGAAAGAATCCCTAGATCTCCTCGAACTACTAAACTATTCATATTTCTATTAACACCTAGCCATCTTCTATACTATCCCTCTAATTTTTATCCTTTCTATCTTATCCCTTTTCTGAATCTCCAAACTTCAGACTCATAATGCGTCACCGATATCACCTTATTCCTACAAATATCTTTTTGTATCTTAATATTTCTTATATCCCTTATCTGGGTCCTTAAAATCAAATTTGAGCATATTCTACCCATTTTCTCACTACGTCCTATATGCCTACTAAGAAATTTACCCTTTGCGTTAAACATCACCCCTAAATCCCTAAATCCCTAACTCTCAGCATCCAAAAATGAACTTATTTTTCGTTTAACTCAAAAATGAACTAAAAGCTAAAATTATTGTCTTACCGACATTCAACTCAAGTTTCTTATTTAATAAAAAATCCTGTGATAAAAAATGACAAAAAAAAAAATCAAAGGTTAATAATAAATTTATCATCACCGAACCATAGATTTATGGCATAACACTAATCTAGAACTAGCTTTTGTCTGAAATTTCAGACATTAATCTCTAAACGTCTCACGATGTTCCTTCACGTGAGCTGAGGAAGTAATTGTTTCTAACTTTGGCCTTGGCCAAAATGATAAGGGCAGGGTAAAATACTGCTCAAATGAGCCCTCTTTGAAGTTTATACGAGCATCCCTTCTATAAGAACCATATATACCCTCAGGGAATAACTTACAACACCTTTCCCTGGGCCCTGTGGGGTTGTGTCGACCTTGGAGTTTTAATATCTGGTCTTCGAACTATTTTTAACAAAATATTCATCTCAAAATTTGTATTGGATTGGTTTGCGTGACAAGGCGTGGATGGGAGGGACTAGTTGCCCTCCGATCTCTTTTGACTCTGAAAAAGTGAACTAGAACTTTTAATCTCCAATCAAGCAAGCCCTCTCTGAAGTTTATACGTTTATCCCTTCTAAAAAAACACATTTGCCCCTATGGTATAACTCACAACGCCTGCCCTTGGGTCCTGGGGGGTTGTATCGACACTCAATTTTTTTGTTATCTGACCTTTGAAAATTTTTTGACAAAGTGGCTATATAAATTTTTTTATCTGATGCCTTTGGGAAGGTAGGGTGTGGGGGGAGACGACTAACTACCCTCCGATCTCTATTGAATCTTAAATAGTGAACTAAAACTTTGAATTTCCAATCAAATCAGCCCTCTCTGAAAAGAAATGAGCACTCTCTAAAGTTTATACGATTATCCCTTCCATAAGAGCCATATATACTAACAGGGCATAATTTACAACGCCTGCCACAGGGCCATGGAGGATTTGGTCGACTCCGGATTTTTCGTTGCGTGATCATTGAACTATTTTTACAAAAATAGTTACCTCAAAAGTTTTATCGGATATATTTGGGGGAAAAGGGCGTGGGGGCTAGTTGGCCTTCTATCAATTTTGACTCTTAAAATGGGCACTAGAACTCTCAATTTCCCATCGAATAAGACCTCTTTCAAGTTTATACGACGACCCCTTCCATATGAAGTGCCTCTGGGTAAAAAATACAAATAATAATAACAATAAAACATTGAAGCCGTATGGCCTTTACTATAGGCAACGCTATAGCGTTGCTTCTGATTATACCGATCTTTTATGTAATTATGTATATTCTATGTATATGTGTTGCATCATCATGCATATGATGATTTATTTTAACATATGAGTTACTATGGGATAGTGTACGTTCTTTATCGTAATTTTACTAAAATAAAGTTTTAAAAAATGAAATTTTTTTCTAACTATATCTAAGTGCCTTTTTATAATGATGCTGAAAATGAAATCATATTATGGTTGTCAAATCAAATAAGCCCTCTCTGAAGTTTATACAAGCATCCCTTCCATAAGAGCCATATATGCCCCCAGGTCATAACTTATAATGACTGCTGATGGGCCCTGTGGGGTTGTGTCAACACCAGAGTTTTTGTTATCTAACCTTTTAACTATTTTTAACAAAATATCTATCATAAATTTTTACCTGAGGCATTTGGGAAAAAGGGCGTGAGTGGGCTAGTTGCCCTCCGATCTCTTTTTACTCTTAAAAAGTTAACAAGAACTTTCACTTTCCAAATAAATTAACCCTCTCTAAAGTATATATGAACATCCCTTTGTTAAGAACCATGGGGGCTTAGGAACCATGGGGGCCATGTGGGGGGGGGGTTGTACCGACACCAGAGTTTTTGGTTTTTAACCTTTTAACTATTCTTAACAAAAAGGCTATCGCAAAATTTTTATTTGATACATTTAAGAAAAAGGACACGGAGGGGGGGGGGAATACTTGCCCTCCGATCAATTTTGACTCTAAAAAGTGAAAAGAACTTTCACTTCCCAAACAATTGAGCCCTCTCTGAAGTTTATACGAGAATCCCTTCCATAAGAAGCATATTTACCCTCAGAGCATAACTTACAACGCCTGCTCCCGGGCTCTGGGGGGTTGTGTGTGCACAGGAAATTTTGTTATCTGATCCTTGAACTATTTTTAACAAGATAACTATCTGAAAATGTTTATTGGATGCATTTGGGGGAAAGGGTGCGGAGGGAGCTAGCTGCCCTCCGATCACTTTTGACTCTTAAAAATTAAACCGCATCTTTCAATTTCCAATCAAATGAGCTCTCTCTGTAGTTTATACGAGCATCCCTTCCATAAGAACCGTATATGCCCCCAGGTCACAACTTACAATACCTGCCCCCGTCCCCTGGGGGCTGTGTCGACACCGGAGTTTTTTTGTTATTTGAACTTTAAACTATTTTTTACAAAATTTCTATCTTAAAATTTTCCTCTGATACAGTTGGGCATAACTTACCACGCCTGCCCCCGGCCCCTGGGGGGATTTGTCGACATCGGGGTTTTGTTATCTGACTTTTGAACTATTTTTAACAAAATGGCTATCTCAAAATTTTTGTTGAATGAAATTAGATAAAAAAAAAGCGTTAGGGGGGGGGGGCAAGTTATCCTCCGATCTCTTTTGACTCTAGAAGAGTGAACTAGAACTTTTCCCTCTTCCTACCAGAACTTTTCAACTTATATATATATATATATATATATATATATATATATATATATATATATATATATATATATATATATATATATATATATATATATATATATATATATATATATATATATATATATATATATATATATATATATATATATATATATATATATATATATATATATATATATATATATATATATATATATATATATATATATATATATATATATATATATATATATATATATATATATATAGGGGCATCAAGGTAAAACTGTAACTTCAAAGCGGCAGTAACTTTGTTTAGTAAGAGTTTCTTTTAGTTTCTAAACTTCTTCTTCTTCTTCTTTTTCAGAAAATCAGAACAACAAATTCCGTTTATAAAGATTTCCATCCCCACAGGCTTCGCTTTTAAATTATAATACTCTTGACATCCCAGGAGGATTTCTACTCCTTTCAAAACTGAAAGGCAAATGAGTTTCCCTTTACTAATAGACGTTACCATAGCGTCTTTCTTTTATTTTTTCTCTACAAACATTATTTTGTACGCTAACGGCTGCATTAAACAAACTGTAAGGTTTCAACTTCAAGCTAAAAGGCCAATGAACAAATTTTTAAACCCCTTGTCACTTTGACATTATTAATGACCCTTTTATATGTTCTGACTTTCAGAAATTTTCCTGGAAAAAAAATACACGGAATTTAGTTGCATTATGTAGCCATGGAAATTGATCCCTAAAAGCCTTATGATGCTTATTGTTCGGGGGTCAAATTTCAAAAAAAAAGGGCAAAGAAAAAAAAGGGAGTAAAACAGCCTTTATACTAAGATGGATTGAAAAGGGTAAATGAAAAATAACTGACAAACTGTAGGCCCACTTGGAAAGCCGTTCCACATACTATGAGATAAAAAACTTTCTCATGGCTACTAATATACTATTTAATAAAAAAAAAGGAGCAATAAAACTTAAAATGAACATATATCATTTTGTATATGAGAGGGGCTGTTCCCTCCTCAACGCATCACTCTTAACGCTAAAGTTTGACCCTTTGTCACAATTCTACTTTTTAAAACAATAAACTCTTAGCGTAAAGAGCGAGGCGCTGAGGAGGGGATAGTTCCTTTCATATACGGAATAATTTCTCGTTTTAAGTTTTAATGTCGCTCCTTAGTTTCAGTTAAAAAAAATTATTTTTTTATTTAATTTCTGAGCATTTTTCAAATAATGCAGATTCGATTTTGGCTCACCATACATGAAAAATTAAAAAAACATTTGTATATTAATTTTGGCAGATTTGTTCCGCATAAGAAGGGTCCCCCCCTCAATACCTTGCTCTTTACGCTAAATCCGTTATCATTTTGAAAAAATAGTCCTATTGTAATTAAACCGCCCCCGTGTTTCAGTGGACGGTCTTAAGAAAAAATCGGACAAACAGTCAAACCCTTGCGTAAAGAGTGAAAAATTAAGGAGGGGGCAACACTTCATATATGGAATAATTTCTGTTCGTTCTTCAAATACTGGCGGCAAATCTGGCTCGCCCTCTATGAAATATACCCCTCCCCTCACGGAAAACTCCTCCAAAGAAATTTCATTCAACGTAAAGTACACCCCTCCTCCCCGTAAACTTCCATCCAGACAATTCCATCCTCGCTGAGAATTCCACCTCCCTGTAAAATTGCTTACCGACGATTCAACCTGAAAAATTCTCCTTAGCATTCCTTTATTTGAATGAATTTTTATATCTAATCTGTTTCTCGATCTTTCCAGAAATACCCCCTTGCGTGGAAATTATTTCCTGGAAATTAAAACACGCAGAAAAAGCCTCTGGAGCCCCCGGAACATCTCTACATGGAAAATTTGGCAAAGAGAATATAATACAAGGAAAAAGAATTTCGTATATCAGTTCTGTCAAATCTCCTTAGTGTAACATTTCTCCTGGAATATTCAACCCCCCCCCAGAAATTACCCTTTCCAAAGAAGATTCTCACTACAGAAATCCAATCTAAGCACAACTCCCCCCCCCCAAACAAAAGAAAATGTCTGTATACTTCACAATAACAAATACTATACCGTAAAAAATGGCCAAATTTCATAACATACATGCCTCTTCTCACGGACTGTAGGGGGTCATTTTACACCTAAACACATAGTTATTTGATCTATCTACTATCATTAACAAAATGGAAAAAAAATACTACAAAAAATTTTGATCGGATAATTTTCGGAAAAATGGGTGTGGGAGGGGGCCCAGTTGCCATCCAGTATTTTCAGTCACTTAAAAAGTGACACTAGAACCTTTAGTTTTCATTTGAATGTACCCTCCCTCGACCTTCTAGGACCATTATTTTGATACAATCACCCCTGGAAAAAAAAAACAAAAAAAAACAAATAAACACGGATCCGTGATCTGTCTTCTGAGAAAAATAGCAAAATTCTACATTTTTGCAGATAGGAGTTAGAAACCTCTACAGCATGGTTCTCCATGTCAGTCCCATGTAAAATCCTCGTCAGTTCCTTGACTGTAGTCGCCTTAAGCCAGGATTGCCGCTCCTCAAGAAAGAAGGCGTTGAGAGCGGCTGATGTTAACTGCAGCCCCCGATGTTTCAAGGTTTGACTTCGCCCAGTTTAAAATAATCAGATAGATTAAAAAATATGAAAGAAAGAAAGAGACTTCAACTACGTACGATGTAGGAAATCCTGGAAGATTGCATTCCTATAAAACTAAATTTAGTTCATTCCCTTGAACATTTTCCTTAGCCGTCCATTGCAAAAGAGCTTTGGAAATTGAATGCTCGTATTGACTAACCAAACTGTGTCATTACAAACAAAAATAAACAGCCTTAATTTCTTGCTCTAATCTTTAATAGAATTCATAATTCAGATCGATCGCAAAACGTTTATCAGAGAAGCATCATCATGTGGAAGTTAGTTCTGACGCATCTTTTCTGTTTCTTTTGTTTTCCGTGCCATTTCAGTTGAATATCCGCGGACTAGTTCTTCTTTTGGAGCGATTCAAAATAATCTGAATTATGATGGATGGAATTGTGAACACTGGCGTCGCCAGACACCTACAAAGGACTTTTTTTTACCCGTGGTTTCATTCACCTGGAATCACTTTGTAGAATTGTGAGACAATAAAAAGAAGACAAAACCTGACTTTTTTTTATGATATTGAAGTGAGTACAAAGAACGGAAGTTCTTTGAATCGCAACACTTTTTACAAGCTCCGTGGTAACGAACTATAAGTAAAGAGCGACGCGGGTCAATAATATCTGAAATACTAAAAAAGGAATTTCGATATCAATAGATATATAAAAAATTAACTTATTATACTAATTTTAAATATATAATGTTTATTAAGTTTAGTTTTACCAATCAAAGGCCACGAGCCTGAAAATATTTGCCTGATTTTCATAAAAGGGATGACCCCCCCCCCACCCAAGTCAAGGCATTCTAATGAAAATCGTACCATCATATTCAGCATATACTATAACGTTAGACTCTATTTTAAACTGACAACACTGTTCAAACTTCACTTATGTATTATACAGAATACATCAAAGAAGCAACGCTCTCCATTATTAAAATTCTTTTCATACCTTCTACATCTCTCTTAGTATCATCTTTTTAGCATACTGTAACGTTAGACTCTATTTGAAACTGACAACACTGTTTAAACGTCAGTGAGGTTACCCTAACTACTAATCGCTTCAATCCTTTTTCTTCATCGTCATAGTATCCAGTTTACAAATGTTATCTAGCTTTGTTTTTCCCCTATTATTCAAATAAGATCGTTCGTACAGTCCAATTCGCGAATCCCTTATCCCTTTTTGCAAATGTCAATCAAACAATTCTGATTGTAGCATCCATGAAAACGTGGAGTTAAAGCAAACTCGTGTAACAAGCTAGACTTCAGGAACCAGTGGGGAATCCCCACTCGTACTACCAGCTTTTTTAAAATGTGCACATGTAACTGTAGTGCATATTCTTGTAAAATTCCTTGTGCTATTGATATCAATAGCAAAAAACAAGTCTGATTGGCTTATACAATCTCGACGATACTCTCAAAACGTGTTTGATCACTTTATAGGTATAAAAGGTTTGCCAGCTTTTTTGCGATGTGCACGTGAAACCACACTGTATATTCTTGTACATGCTAGAGATAAGACAAATTACGCAAGGAAGGTTCAAACCTTTAGATACATTACTACTCACATACCCAGCTTTCCTCTATGTTGTTTGACCAAAATTTTGAAGTAACTATTTTATTCAACATAGTTAAAAGATCCAATATCTATCCCTTTGGAGACAACAAAACCCCCAAAAGCCCTTGGGGAACGGTCTTTAATTTATTAAACTTAAGCATCGTTTACATTGGGAAGCATACATATATTATTCGGGGATGGTTGTTTTTATGCTAGGGAGGTTTTCCACGAGAAGAATTATCCATTGGCTGGGAAGTATCCGGGGGTTAGTTCTTTAGGGGAAATCTTACACTGCGGTAATTTCCAGAATTCCTAAACGAAATTCTTTTTATTTTTCTTACTTTTTCTTTGCCGACTCTATCTTACACGTTGAGGGGTTAAGGATAACTGTACGGGATAAGTTTCAACCAGGATTGCATTGTCTAGAGGATCTTTTCATCAAGAGGATTTTTTGTGGAGGAGAGACGGGTTTCCCGGCATTATTTAAAAAACGGTCAGGAGTTAAATAAAAAAAGTTTTTTTCAACTGAAAGTAAGGAGCAGCATTAAAACTTAAAACGAACAGAAATTACTACATATATCAGGGGATTTTCCCCACCTCAATGCCTCGCTCTTTAAGCTAAATTTGGACTTCTTGTCCCAATTCTATAAGAACGACTCCTGAAACATAAGGGTCATTTAACTAGAGGAATAAGAAGCTTTTTGAAAAGTGCTAAAAAACTTCAGCGTGAAGAGTGAAGATTTAAAGATCAGACACCCCCCTCTCCCACCCCTCATATACATAGTAATTTTTTTTAGTTTTTAGTTTTGAAGTTACTCCTTACTTTCAGTTGAAAAATCTAGTTTTTTATTTACTTAATTACAAGAAGGAACACTTTTACCTTGTGATCGAATAGCACGTTCACTCGGCTAAGTACAACTTGTATAGAGAACCATGCTAAGTTTTTTTCACCATAGAATGACTAAGTTATGCGGGTTGCAGCGGTAGCTAGCAGTCTAGTAAGAAACGATCTTGTCCTTTGGTGAAATATAAAATAGCCTTAACTGCTAAGAGACTCGGATTGAGTACAAGTATACTATTAGAATCACCATGTCCAAAAATCCTATTTAGGAAATTTACAGCGCTTTGGCTTGAATAATAAGGAAAATACATCTTAAAAAACAAGAAAAGTGGCTGCAAGCATAATATTCTGCATCGACAGCATCTTATTTTCTTTCCAATTTTTCTCCACAGCTGGTATATCATAGAGAGCTGTTTAATGGCTCATTTGAAAGTAAATTTCCACATAGTGCCTTTTGTAATAAGAAATACATTTAAAATAAAATATTTTCACAAAAAAACTGCATTTTCATGTACAAGCTTGATGAGTGACGTCATAATTGTAGGTTGTAACCATATATGACGTAATAAGTGAAGGCAATATTTATACACGATTATTTTTCGATAAGTTAATATAAGAAATACTTATAGGATTTATATAGTATATTATGAATGGGGATTTAGCTGAAACCTATAGTAAAGAACAAACCAAGGCACCTAGTAACTAAAAGTTAAGGTAATACAGACTTCTTTTGAAAAGTTACTTGTCTGGGGTATAGTGCCATACTGAGGGTCGTCTCTTACTATTCCAATGTTTATAATTATATAAAGTAATATAGTAAAGAACGATAAGTAGCCTCTGGCTGTGTAAAGGAATATAAATGGGGATTCGGGTAGCAGCGGCAGCTAGCAACCTAGGAAGAGAGGATCACGTCCCATAATAAAAAATAAAGTAGCCCATAATTCCTAAAAATAGGGTCAGCATAAAACGGAAAGTGACTATTAGAATTGCCTTGTCCGAAAGCCCTATATAAGAAACTTACAGATCCATGGCTTGAATAACGAGGAAAGTTCATTGGCTTGAAAAACAAAAAAAATGGCTGCAAGCACTATATACTGCACGGACGGCAATTTTTTTCCAATTTTATTCTGCTGTTAACGAGGCATTGGAATATCAAATAAGGTCAACTTATCTACCTAGCTAGTAAAAGGGGTTTACAGCTTTCTAATAGATGAGAGGGTATAGAGAATCCTTGAAAACTGAAATTTTGACTGTGTTTTTATTGTTGTGTCTTTTGTCATTACCTTTGAAAATTTTTTTTTCAGTAAAAGTGTGGCGGATATAAAAGTTCTATTTGACTCAAATCAAGAAGTATTTGCAAATGCACTTGAAGCAGACATTGAAAAAGTATCTATGGAAAAAAGGTAGGTAAATTGAAAGACATATTAAAAGCGTATTTGGTATTTATTTGGCTTCCACTAACCCACTTCATCTGAATTTTTGGGTTTCCCCGGATTTTCCCAAACTAAAATTAGGCTCTCCAAAATCTTGCGGATATTGAGGAGAACTGGCAAGGTTGGAGTCCAACAGTATGTAGAGGTTCACTAAAGTAGATATATTATGCTTATAGCAGACATATCGAACAGGATTATAATTTAGGGAAATATTCGATCAAAAACTAAAAAAATTCTAATGATAAAGTAGAAAAATTTGGTTATTGAACATCTATTGATATTTAAGCCAGATTAAATTTTGAATAAATTACAGTGGATTGTAGTGACCGTCAGTTTCAAAATAAGTGAAATAATAAATTGATATTTACGGACTGTTTTACCATTTGGATATATTTACTCACTCATATAAGGTCACCTATTATTTTACTATCTTTTTAATTTGATTTAATAATCTGATTATGATTCAATATTGCTAATAAGCGAGCAGAAGAGGGGAATTTCTTGTCGCAAGGGCCGTTGTACCTGCCGGGAGTTTTACTCCCTTAAACTGCGAGAATCTGGTAGCAGGAAACTACGCTTCCTTCGCTTATTGGTATCTGGTTCTTATGATATGTAGAGTGAATAATGAATAATGGACTTGTTTTTTCACCGGTTTTAAATTTTTTGCAATTTAACCGTGATAATAGAGTGAATGAAAACGAAATACTGAAATTTGGAAAGGAATTTTTTCTGAACTTGCCGAGTGTAATCGAAGCTAAAAAACTCCTCTACGATGCGGCTGTACCTGGGACTGAGCTTCCGAGAAGACAGGGGCCGAAGGCTTTGGAAAGCCGTCTGAAGCATATGTTAAATATATTCGAGAAGTGTGACGATAAAGACATAGACCTACCGATGTTTGTAATTTGTTCTCTAAATGATGTACCTGTCATCCCTGCTTTGGTTTATTCGAGTTTGAACGCGAAATTGAATAGAATGGATCACTTCCTAAAGAATATTTCAAGTAAGTTCGATTCGTATGATAATCACTTTCCACCACTGCCTGCCCGTGCGACACCGTCAACTGGCTCTTACACCACTGTTGTTGTCTCTAAAGTTCCGCAAACACTAAATGACCCGATACAACGCAAAGAAGTGCACGATAAAGTGAGCTGTCATGATGCAGTTACCAAGTTGAGTTTCCGAGGTGAAAAATGGCTAATCAATGTTAAAAAATCTTCTGCTGAAGAATTCAAAGACTCTATTTCAGTGATTTTATCAGAATCTCCATCCAAGGTGATCACTAAGCGGTTTTTCGGGATAGTCAGAAGAATATGGAAGGACTTAGAGCTCTCATTCTTTCAAAGATATCCAGGTGGGGTGGAAGCTATGCGGCTCGGTGACACTGGCATGGTTAAACTTGAGTTTTGTGACTCCTTGTCAAAAGCCAAGGCTATGGAAAATGGTGTTAAACTTGGATATGAATATTTATCTGTGAAAGAATATCTGTTGGCACCTCGGTGCAGTCTAAAATGCCTTTCGCCAGACCATAGAGTAGCTCATTCTGCAAGTTTGGTACGAAGTGTGCATGCTGTGCGGGTCCTCATATTTCCACCAAGGATTCTCCCTGCCAGCTTGATGCAAGATGTGCCAATGGTAGTGAAAATCATGCCTCCTTTAGTCTTAGATGCAAAGTGCTGAGAAATATCATTGCCAAAAGAAATGATTGTGCCTGTTTTGATTGTTTTGCTTAATATAAATCGTACTCGTTTAAAGGACCATATGATGGATGAATTGTGCGACCAGTTTGACATAGTATGCCTTCAAGAACACCTCCTGACTTCTACTAGTATTAACGTGTTAAAAAGAATTCGTAATCATTCCGTTTTTACAACTAATGCTCAGGTCACTTTTGGTAGACCTTCTGGAGGCCTCGCGTCCATTGTTAAGAATAACCTGAGTTTTCTCTCTCCAGCGGGTTTTCACAGTGATAAATTCATCCTTGCGGTTCGGTTTGGTAATACTGTGCTGACAAAAGTGTATCTCCCGTGTAACAAAAAAACTATTTCCGCTTTAAACACGTATATGAAAGCCTCGGCAAATCTTAAGGCTATTCTATCGTCTGTTGTATCGACTGATTATGATTTTATAGTTGTTGGTGACTTCAACACAGATATTACAAGTCAGTCAGTTCGATCCAATATAGTCCTTGATACTTTTTCTGCTTATAAAATAGTCGAGAAAAGTGCTGATTATTTATATGTTCACCAATCTGGAAGTTTGCCTAATATTGACCATGTAGTTTTCTCGCCAAATATTAATATATCGATTGTTCTTGTTCATGAAGACGATCGTGATCTTGACCACCTCCCGATTTCGTTCTCTGCTTTACTAGTCGCTTCCCATTCTACTAGAATATTTACACAAAGTTCTAAGTGGTTTTACAGGAATAACTGGAGTAGAGCTAATTTTGCACTTTATATTACTACTTTGTCCGCGTTATTGGGTTCTATAAAAGTTCCTTACCATTTGCTTCAAGTTACTGACCGTTTCTCGAATGATAAGCAGTCTCTAAATGAATATTATGATAAAATAATTAAGTGCTTAAAACAAGCAGAGGCGACTGCTGTTCCTCTAGAAAAGATAAAAATTAAAACTAGAAAACCAGAATGGGTTTTGGACCCAGAATTAAAAGTTGTAAAGAATAAAGCTGAGTTTTAGCTACGAATATGCGTGTCTTGCGGTCGGCCAAATCGAGGACTTGTCTTTGATCTGAAGCAAAGTACCAAGCGTGCTTATAAAAAACGTTTACGGCTGTCTAGGGTATCTGGTTTTGATTTTCCTGCGCCGAGAAAGGAGTGGTCTCATGTTCTGAATTCGGATAAGCTTAGTAGTGATTTTTCTGAAAGTCCTATAGCAGTTCATACTTGGGTGTCGTATTATAATGATATTTTCGGCAAGGTGATCCGGGAAGTTGAAAAGCTTTTTAGTAACCTTCTTGAGTCGTATTTGCCTAATCGTATTTCTCAGAGTAATGTATTACCGAAAGTAAGGAACGACGTTAAAACTTAAAACGAACAGAAATTATTCCGTATATGAAGGGGGCTGTCCCTCCTCAGCGCCTCGCTCTTTACGCTAAAGTTTGACTTTCTCACAACTCTTTTTTTTAATAAAAAAAAACTTTAGCGTAAAGAGCGAGGCGTTGAGGAGGGGACAGCCCCCTTCATATACGGAATAATTTCTGTTCGTTTTATTTATTAACGTCCTTCCTTATTTTCAGTTAAAAATATTTTTTTTTTTTTTATTTAGTTTCGGGTAAAATGTACTGGAGTAGTTTCTGATTCAAATGTGTTTCTTCGGCGTGAGGTCCGTCAAGGTGGTGTGCTTTCTCCAACTATTTTTAAGTTATGTAATGTTCCTATCCTTTCATCTTTGCCTTCGAATTTTATTTCTGATGGAATAGATGTCTCGTATCTTGCTTATGCGGACGACGTTCTCCTTGTCAGTCGTTTTAGGGCTTGGCTCTCACATTCTGTCAGCTGGATCTCAGACCAGTTCAGATTGATTGGGCTTATTTTGAACGTTGATAAGCTTTTCTCTATTCCCTGTGTCTCTATTCGCTGGCTTGGTCTTCACATTACTAATAATCTCAAAACACTTCGGGCTCTGACAGTTTCTAATACAAAAAAAAAAAAAATCCGATAGGATATTCAAAAATTGTTGCAAATAGAGAGAGGTACAAAAGAAAAGCGCTTGGGAAATTATATTCTTCATTTTGCGATCATTCTATTCTTTTTTTATCTGGTTTTCTTCCAATTCTGAAGCCTAAAGATCTGAAATCTATCCGGACTTGCTATTTTAAATTTTCTCGGTACCTTTTGTGCCTCCCTCCGTGGTTCCGGAACTGGCATCTAATATCGCGATTCGGCCTCCCTGATTTATGGGAAAAAGTGACTGTGCTTGCGGGAAAGCTGTCGTTATCTACTGGTCTTACTGCGCACCATAATTTACGTCGTTTTATGTAAATAATTGTTAAGAGTGTGAGTTTGCTTTTTTTTTTTTTTTTTTTGTTCTTGATGTACTCCGATTCTTTTTTATAGTGGGTAATAAATAAATAAATTATTATTATTATTATTATTATTATTATTACCATTCAGTGTGGTAACTTTTTTAGTCAGAAACGCCTTAAAATTATATACCTTCTGTACAATTTTTAACACCAAAAGTTATTAATCTAGATACACTGATGGACTTAGCAAGAAGCGATATGTCTCTCAAGTGCTTTTTTCCCCAGCCTAGTCATATAGAAAATGTGATCAGAGAAAATGAAGATTGTTCATAAACTGCAAGTTCGAAATAATTCAAAGATCATTCAGCTTCGCAAGTGATTAAGTACGTGTCCAAAATCAAGGTTGATAAACAAGTGTTCCAAGCATGAAGTTATCTAGTCACATGTGTACTTTTTAGCAAAAAAGTGGATTTATTATCCATTTTTCGTTATCAGAACCGTGTAAAGGTTGTGTTTACACATTTTTAGATTCTTGAGTCTCAAGACTCCTTAGGCCCGTTTTTAGCACTAAGATCTTACATCTAAGATCTTACATCTTTCTACAAAGATTATCGTTTTTTAACTCATCTTTGTTCTATGATCTTACAGCTCACTGATGTTAGCAAAAAGTGTGAAGACCGCAACTGTTCTGCCATATAGAACAATGATGAGAGAACTTTGATGATCTAATCATCATTGTTCTCAGACCCAGTGCTTCCACTTTTTTCCTAGTAAATTTCCAATCGGTCAGTTTAAAAAGTCTGAAAATTCCGACACCCGACCACAGAAATCCGACATTATTTCCGACACTACACTGGTCTAAAATCCAATAAATTTTCGACTCCAACCGAAAAATCTGACAATATTTTGTCGCATTGGAATCTTTTTCTTTTCACAAGACAAGATTTTACACTGTCTGTCCTACAGCTTCTCCTCCCTCAATGATTTCATGCCAAATTTGCCCTGCATAATTGAGGTAAGGGTGACACTTTAGAACGTGTTTCAATGATCTGTTTTAACATCTTTTAAGGTTGAAAAGAACCACTCTACAATAACGATTGCATGATTCGATTGAATCATGAATCTACGCGCTCCAAGTTTCAATCAAGTTTCGACGTCTTGAAAAACTCTACAGCCACCTACAAATAAATTTATTCTAACCCAATTATCGACGGCATAAAGTAATGTCAAATAACGTAGAAAAAAAATGAATGAAAATATATTGACATATGAATCACATAATATGTTTTCGTATAAAAATTTTAATAGATATTGTCATTTAATTAGAAAGGGAAAGGCAGCATGGTCTTAGGAACTTGATGTTGAAAGAATAAGACTTGTTAATTTTGAGGCAAGGAAAAAACATTTGTTTAACCAGTTTCCAGAATAAGTAAGGATGTAATTTCGTCATAGAATATTAACTGTATAGAAAGATTATAAATATAAATAGAATGTAAAAATATAAATATAAATCGTAGCAAATCAAGAGTCATCGGTGTTCGAAAAAAATTAATGATGTGGGCGTCATTGAACATTGGGACAATCATATCTAAACACTTTTATAAGGGACTAGATTTTTTCTCATTTTTGTTGTATATTACTATAACTTTTTAAATGGTATATTTTTATCTTTCGGGTTTCTCGTTGTTCTGAAAAATGTCCGATTTACCAAGTCGAACGAATTTTAACTAAAACCTAAGCTATGTCACCCCAACGAAATTTTGGCTACTGTAATTTTCTCCATGACTCACATCAATTACGACTTCAATATTTCCCATTTTTGTTGTATATTATTATAACTTTTTAAATGGTATGTTTTTATCTTTCGGGTTTCTCGTTGTTCTGGAAAATGTCCGATTTACCAAGTCGAACGAATTTTAACTAAAACCTAAGCTATGTCACCCCAACGAAATTTTAGCTACTGTAATTTTCTCCATGACTCACATCAATTAGGACTTCAATATTTCCCATTTTTGTTGTATATTATTATAACTTTTTAAATGGTATATTTTTATCTTTCGGGTTTCTCGTTGTTCTGGAAAATGTCCGATTTACCAAGTTGAACGAATTTTAACTAAAACCTAAGCTATGTCACCCCAACGAAATTTTGGCTACTGTAATTTTCTCCATGACTCACATCAATTACGACTTCAATATTTCCCATTTTTGTTGTATATTATTATAACTTTTTAAATGGTATATTTTTATCTTTCGGGTTTCTCGTTGTTCTGGAAAATGTCCGATTTACCAAGTCGAACGAATTTTAAATAAAACCTAAGCTATGTCACCCCAACGAAATTTTGGCTGCTTTAATTTTCTCCATGACTCACATCAATTACGACTTCAATATTTCCCATTTTTGTTGTATATTATTATAACTTTTTAAATGGTATGTTTTTATCTTTCGGGTTTCTAGTTGTTCTGGAAAATGTCCGATTTACCAAGTCGAACGAATTTTAACTAAAACCTAAGCTATGTCACCCCAACGAAATTTTGGCTACTGTAATTTTCTCCATGACTCACATCAATTACGACTTCAATATTTCCCATTTTTGTTGTATATTATTATAACTTTTTAAATGGTATATTTTTATCTTTCGGGTTTCTCGTTGTTCTGGAAAATGTCCGATTTACTAAGTCGAACGAATTTTAACTAAAACCTAAGCTATGTCACCCCAACGAAATTTTGGCTACTGTAATTTTCTCCATGACTCAAATCAATTACGACTTCAATATTTCCCATTTTTGTTGTATATTATCATAACTTTTTAAATGGTATGTTTTTATCTTTCGGGTTTCTCGTTGTTCTGGAAAATGTCCGATTTACCAAGTCGAATGAATTTTAACTAAAACCTAAGCTATGTCACCCCAACGAAATTTTGGCTACTGTAATTTTCTCCATGACTCACATCAATTAGGACTTCAATATTTCCCATTTTTGTTGTATATTATTATAACTTTTTAAATGGTATGTTTTTATCTTTCGGGTTTCTCGTTGTTCTGGAAAATGTCCGATTTACTAAGTCGAACGAATTTTAACTAAAACCTAAGCTATGTCACCCCAACGAAATTTTGGCTACTGTAATTTTCTCCATGACTCACATCAATTACGACTTCAATATTTCCCAATTCCCCAAACAGAAAGTTCCCAAACAGTACATCTGCTTGCGCTATTATTTGAGCTCATGTCAAAGTTGGACTTTGAATAAGTTCGACGTGGACAGTTAACAATGATTTGAAATTAGATTTGTTATTTCATAGGAAATACTGTTCTCAGATTTGTCTCTACTACAAGAACTAAAATTCAAACATAATTTCTGTTTTATGAAGATAGATTCCATCTGAATTAAATTAATCAGACGGTGAAGCATTGTAAAAAATTAACAAATCCTAGACTGTAATCTATGGAAGTGACAATTCTAATAGAAACGATTTGGTATGACATATCGAACAGAAAATTCACTGCCTAAATAGGCATACCAAATTTTGAATTTATTCCCCCCCCCCTTTTTTTGAATGGGGTATGTTGAAATGAAGGCATTTTAAAAACGATGGTTTAACCTATCGCAAACGTCATTCGCAAATGTCATTTTTATACTGCGGTTATAAGATTTAACTGTGGCAAGATTGTATTTAAGGGCTCGTGTTTGTTAACCCCCAAAACGATGTCTTTGTTGACAAGAAGATGTCTTCAACATGCTTTAAAAATCCATATTGATAAAAGGCATAAAAAAGACATATTATCCCCCTTTACGAAAAAAAAAACAGGCCACAAGATAACCTTCCAGAACGGAAGAAACTTAAGTAGTAGTAATAAGTAGTAGATTATGATATATCCCAGAATGAAATTCCCCTTTTAATAAATTTGGTCAGTTCATAAGATAGGCCTACTGATAATGTAAAATATAATGTGGCGTGATAAATGTGGCGGGATGATAATGTGGCGTGAAGTTCCTTGCTATTTGTGTGTATCGCTTTTGGAATTTAAACATCAAACAATCTATGCAATACAAATCAAAATCATTTTGCCAAAAAAATTAAGGAAGGCAGAGTTTAAAAAAAAATCCTATTTTTAAATACTACTGTTTGTGGCCCTTTTTTAAATGTGCAGGATTCTCCTCTGTTAAACAGAAGAAATGGAAAATATTCATAATATCCCAATTTGTCAAATTTGAGGAAATGCGCCTGATTTTGAAACAGGGAGAGCCACTCACTAAAATTCAAGGAATCCTAATGAAAATCACACCATCAGATTCAGTGTACCAGAAAACCCTTCTGTAGAAGTTTCAAGCTCCTATATGCAAAATGTGGAATTTTGATTTTTTTTTTTGCCAGAAGAAAGATCACGGATGGGTGTTTTTTTTTCCATGGGTGATCGTAACAAAATAATGGTCCTAAAAGATCGGGAGAGGGTGCAATCAAACGGAAATTAAAAGTTCTAGTGCACTTTTAGTAACCAAAAAGATTGGAAGGCAACTGGCCTCCTCCCAAGCCCCTTTTCTCCGAAAAGTTATCCGATCAAAATTTTCATGTATCCACACCCCCCCCCCCCCTGAAGCAGTTCCCTTTTTCCCAAATGCATCCAATAGAAATTTTAAGATAGCTATTTTTTTCAAAATTGTCTAAAGATCATATAACAAGGCCTTTGAGGTTGAAACAACCCGTCAAAACCTAGGGGCGAGGGTTGTAAGTTATGCCTCGAATGCATATAATGTTTGCATGGAAGAGGTGGTAATACAAAACTTGATGAGAGGGCTGTTCAACTGACCAAAAGGAAATATTTTAATACTTCTGCTGCGACTAATGTGTTCAATGTGTTGCATAAAAAAAATACTGTTCCCGCAATAAGACGGGAGCTGTTCAAATTCAAACCTTCATTTAAGCTTAATTGAAATAAATCCATCTAAATGAAGGGTGTTCTTGGGTTAAGTCCCTATCAATGCATACCAGAAGAAACTATTATAGTAAGTTGGAACTTGGGTCGAAATTTGTTTTTGTAACTTAAGACAACATCTTCCCCCTCCCGCAAAAAATCTCTACTGAGTGCTCTTCTAATGATGGTGAGCAATTATGCAACAATTCATAGCTGCTAGTGTTATCTAAGAAAGAGTCTACATTTTTTTTTAAATATGGATATATTTAAGTCTATGTCTTAAAATTGGGGTCAAAGTTAGCGTGCAGTGCGGAAAATTACGTTAGACACTTTTTGAAAAAGGTGCTGAACTTTCTTTTTTCCGTCCCTGACTTGTCACGTCTTCGTCCACCAGGGACCGAATTTATAAATTCATAACAATTAAACATCTATTTTTGTTAAAAAATATCGATGACTGATGCACCTTACACACAAGGAAATACTATCTTGCCATCTGTTTCATATATTAGTTTTTAAAGGGTACCAGAATTACTAAGCTGATATTTTCGCCTTAGATGCCTGTGGGTCCTAAAATTACCTAGCTGCCAACCTAAGTTTAGACCAAAGGAAGCACCGACGAATGCTGCAACTACGATACATTTAGATTCAATTTGGTAACTTTGATTACCAGAAAACCCTTAAAAATGTACTCCTTCTGCACATATTTTTACACCGAGAAGAGTCAACTCAGAAACATCAATTGACTAAGCAAAAGGCGATATGTCTTTCCAGTAACCTTTTCCCCAGCCTAATTATCCTGAAAATATGTTCGTAGAAAATTAAGATCGATCCAAAATTTGTGTAAACCACAAATTTGAAATAATTCAAATGTAATTTTCCATTTCAAGTAATTAAACACGTGCACGATACCGAAGTGATAAGTAAGCATACCACACATTAAGTTATTTCACGTATTCCACACCTGTATCCTTTTTATGAAAATAGTGGACACACTATATCTTGTGGTTATCAGGACTGTGTAAAGATTATATTTGCATAATTGTAAATTTCGGAGCTCCGAACCTGCTCAATACCCCTCCCGCAACCATAGAATTATATCTATATTGTATAATGTGCACAGCTCCAGTATAAAGTAATAAAACTTAGGGGAACGGCTTTAGTCTGTTAAAGGTTGAATTGATAAATAAAGCCATTCAGGAACTCCGACTGCCGATTTCCTTTACATTTCCTGACCAAAATGGCCAATCTTCCGTAGGAGGTACGTACACTGGGGTTACAAGGGGTCTTCTGGATCCTTTGCGTTTTGAGGTCTTTGAATCTTGGAAGACTTTTCATTCGCCCAAAAGTCTAAGTATATTAATCCAATTATTTACTGAAAGGAGTATTAACGAAAATTATTAACTGAGTATAATCTATTTTTGTATTTTTGTATCCTTGGTACCATACAGTACTATTGCCAGAAAAAGCAGTCTAATGTGTGAAATGCAGTCAAAACGCAATTGGTCTTATATGGTTGAATCCATAGATTTCACCATTCAGGACAAACCTGCTGTGAATTTTAGCTAGATTTATTCCTGCATATCCGATGCTTAGCCCCAACATCCCACATTTCCTCAACAAGCACATACGCTGAGGGTGGAGGGGGTCTTCTGAATTCTTCGACTTCCTGAGGTTTTGACTCTTGAAACTCTGTAGTCCCGCAAAAACATATTTATACCAACACAATTATCGTCAGAATAAAATAATGCCAAGTTATAAATAAAATAAAAATGAATATATAGAAATATAAACATATCACAAAATATATACAATATATATATAAATATATATAAATATATATATATATATATATATATATATATATATATATATATATATATATATATATATATATATATATATATATATATATATATATATATATATATATGTATATGTATATATATATATATATATATATATATATATATATATATATATATATATATATATATATATATATATATATATATATATATATATATATATATATATATATATATATATATATATATATATATATATATATATATATATAGGAACCAAATCTCTTCTCATTTTTTCCTTCTTATATATTATAAG
Organism: Artemia sp. Qi Xiang Cuo; assembly: GCF_049724085.1. Taxonomy (NCBI): domain Eukaryota; kingdom Metazoa; phylum Arthropoda; class Branchiopoda; order Anostraca; family Artemiidae; genus Artemia; species Artemia sp. Qi Xiang Cuo. The sequence goes on along the minus strand of NC_142794.1, from coordinate 28,102,079 downwards.
CTCTTAAATTATATATTTTTACATTTTGGGTCCTTTGTTGTTCTGGAAAATTTTTGGTGTGCCAAGTGAAATGAAACTTAGATATAAGATAACTTTTGTCTCCCCAACCAAATAATTTATCTCATGTCTTACACCTGGTTATGTCTCAATATTTCCTATTTACCCAAATATAAAGTTTTTGAATAGTGCATCTGCTTGCACTATTATTTAAGCTCAAATCAAGTTGGACTGTGGACAGTCAACAATGATTTGAAATTAGATTCGCTATTTCACTGGAAACACTATTCCCAGGTTTGTCTCCACTGCAAGGACTAAAGTCACTAGGAAACATAATTTCTGCTTTATGAAGATACATTTGATCCTAGCTAAGTTAACCAGAAGTTGAAGCATTATAATAAATTAGCAAATCTTAGGCTTCAATCTATGAAAGTGACAGTTTTGAAACTGGAAATAGTTTTGTGGTTTATACTGAATAGAAAATTTATCGCCTAGACGGCCTTGCCAAATTTGGATCTATTTCTTTTCTCTTTTTGAATATGCGGTTTGTCATTTTTCAATCGTTGTAAAATGGATCCCAAAACAGTTTAGTAAGAAAAGATTGTTTTGGCATCTATAATTCCTTATGGAACAAGTATGTATGCAGAATCTAGGTACTTAGCTTCCAATTTTTATCTGCTAGTGGTAGAAACATTTCAAAAATGGCGGATTAGCCGACATCATTTTTATAAAAGAAATTTTATACTGCGTTTTAAGATCTATGTGCTATAAAATTGAATTTAAGTTATGTATTTCTAAAGCCTAACATGGTTTCTGTGGGAAAAAACAGATATTCAAAATGCCTGTCTCAGCTGTAATTTTTTCTTTCAAAGTCTTGGTAACGTAAATTATTTTTGTATTTGAGGTCATCCAATAATTTTTCAAGGTATGGTTATTCCCCAAAACATTGCTTGTATTCATTTTTTTCATTGGCACATCGCTCATTTCACCCACCTAGATAGGAACTCCTACAAAACTCACAGTCAAACAGACAGTCCTCGCGAACACACAGCTCAAAGAATTATAGTTGTCTGGTCATGTTCAATGAACATGTTGACATCGTCTGCCGAAGATCATCTTTGAAGGCCAAATTTATCGTTCTTTTTCTCAAATTTGCCCTCTGAAGAGGTGGAGAGAACATTTCGCTCTTCATCATGTTCCTGGCCGTCTTTACCTTGGAGAAGACTTGGGAGGCATGCAGAAGGTAAATCTCCCTCTTGTGAAGAAGGAGGCCACAGGATAACCTCCCAGAACGCACGAGACTTAAGTTTTAGTAATTAGTGCTAGGTTAAATGCCATTGCCCAGAGGTAAGTCCCCATCCCCTCAATAATTACGTCAGATCTTAAAACATAGACTATGTAAAACTTTGGCGTTAAGTTCCTTGCTTTTTGGTATGATATTTTTTGGAACTTACATCCCGAACAATACAAATCGAAATTCATTTTGCCATAACGTTGATGAAAACAAAGTTTATGTGCCTGCAAAGTAGAAATACTACTGTCTATTTTTTGTATAAAATGTACAAAATTATTCTTTATTAAACAGAAGAAATGAAAATTATCTTGGGTGTGACTAGGAAAAAAATGCAAGCCAGATTTCCACCCTTGCCTTATAAGATACCATTTAGGATTATAAGATATCGGATTATATCTTGTGCTTTTTACCTTGCATCCGAAATAAGCATACGCTTTGAGGCTACTCGTCAAACAGTTTACAAAAACGGAACGTGAGTAAAAAGTGACCCATACAAATGGTAACCAGATTTTAAAACAAGGGGATCTTGATAACGAAATGAAAATAAATAAATTATCTATTGCTGGTTATTCCAAATACTTAACAAATTTAGTCTGGCCAAAATAGCATTTTTGTTGGGTTACGGTTTATCTCCGTGATAAACCGTAAACGCAAAAATTTTGTAGAAGGGAAACAAATGTCGTCCAATCAAATTTGTGTCGTAAAAAGGCCACTCATAATGCTCAGTCAAATGGACTTTTTCCAAAATTCTAAGACCGTATACGACGATCTGAGAAAAATTAAACACTCACAAAAAAGGGCATCTCTGACATTGGCTACAAAAAAAAAAAAAAAAAAAAAAAAAAAAAAAAAAAAAAAAACGCATTCTTCTACTTAGGGGCTTGAATATTATGTTTTGGAGTGTAATAAACAGTATTCAAAGCTGTTTTTTTTATCAAAATCAAGTCATTTTTTGGGGAGCATCTCTCTTTTGTCGGAAATTATACAGATTTACCTACTTAAATATTTTAATAGGTGTATATAAACCTAGCCGAGTTGAGCCGTCCTAGCCGAGTGGATTGGTGCGCTGGATATAGGATTCTTTGTCCGAGAGGGCGAGGGTTCGAAACCTAATATATCCAATTATTTGGTTTGGGACGGGGTCAGTGGCGTGACTCTGTAAGCTCAGCGAGAGTCCATCCAACTTTAAATGGGTACCTAAGGAAATATGGGGAAGGTAAACAGGAAGGGTGTGGAAAGCACAGGATGGTTGGCCACCAACACCCCATTGCACTTCTTGGCTGAAGGGCCAGGAAACGAAAATCAGCACCGCCGGTAGGGACTGTAAATTCCAATATCGTATTCTTTACCTTTATCATATAAACTTAATATATTTTGTATGCATAGAATCAACAGAAAGCTTTAATTTTTCAGATGTATATATTGTTTCTAAACTCCCGTTTCTTAGAGCTTCGGTATAATTGGCACGGGTTAATCTTTATAGTTTGTTGCTATGAATTTAAAACTGTTTGACCGAGCAGCATTAAAACTGAAAATTAAATTAAAAAAATTATGAGTAGGAGGGGATTTTTAGCTCCCTTCACCTTCAATCGTAATGCTAAATGCCGACTAGTGATTTTCCGAAGGCTTTTTAGAATGCAACCAACACCATGAGTTCGTCATTGCCAGTCCTTTATTTTCTGATTATTTTTCAAAAAATGTATGCAGAAAATTGCATTATTTGGAATAAATAAAAAAATACACGTGCTTTCATTCTCAAAGAATCCTAAAAAAGTCAACTTACTTCCCCTTTTTCTCAATGTAGAATATTTAACCTTAAGTCAACGAGAGAGGAAACTTAAAGCTTACCGTTAAGAGCAAAAAGTTGAGGTCGGTTGGTATTCCCCTTATTATATTTTTTCGTTTTCATTTTTGATGAGTTTCTTTAATTTCACTAGAAAATCAGTTTTTTTTGTTACTTAAGTTATTTTTGTTTTAATGAAAATGGCATGGTAACTTTAAATTAAAGGAAAGAACTCCGCCCCCTCACTCTCCTCTCCCTCCTTCCACTGGCCTTAAAATTTTCTTCGTGATGCCTAAACCGTTAAAAGTCAATTTTTTTCATAAGAAAAACATACTGTTTCCACAATAAGAGGGGAGCTGTACACCCTCATACCCCAATTGTATGCCTAATTCAAATAAATGTATCCAAATGAAGGGTGTTCTTGCGTTTAGTCCCCCTAAATATTTACCAAAAAGACCTCTCAAAGGAAGTTTAAAACTTGGGTTAAAATTTACTTTTGTAGCCTTAGACAACCCCTCCTCCTCCCCCAATAAAGCTCCAATGACTGCTCCCCTAATCACGATGAGCAATTATGCAACAATATATAGCTGCACATATTACCGGGTAAGCGGTCTATAATGATGGTTCGTTTTGAATGGACTGGATAAATGTGTTCAGATGCAAATACGCTTCTACGAAACACTATCGCTTATACTGCTTCAGCAGTATAGCTTATATTGCTTTCTGGGGAATAGCTCCAGCATTTTTATTGGGGGCAAGAGGGGTTTATATCTGCATAGTCAAGGAGCATGGGCTATATAATAGGTTTTTTTTCCAATTTCTTTGGGGGGCAATTGCTCCCCTGGGCTCCCACCTGAAACGACGCCCCTGATTGTTCCAATAGTATAGCTTATACTGCTATAGCTTATAAGCAGTGTATCTTGTACTACTTATACTGCTGGTACTGATCACTATAGCGCTATAAAGTAATATCTCTTAAAGGTTTTAATCGGTTGTAATTCGGCTCTGTGGTAGAAAATGGCTGAAATTAGAACTTCAAATTTTGCTGTCAGTCTTTTAACTTTGTTATCTGTCTTTGCATTGATTTTTTACTGCTTAGAATTGGTGCTAGAACTTTGGATTTCCGCTTGAATGAACTGTGTAGCAACATAGTTCAACTGTAACTATGGGGGGGGGGGGGCAAACTTGCATATATGACGTCCCTTTTATGGAAAAATATGTGAAGAGAAAAGGAGTAGCTTCTTGGAAAAAAATTGGGAGCTTGAAAGCTCCACTCCTGCGTTAAGAAAAAAGTGAAGAATTGAGTTTTGAAAAAAAATGGCCAATTGAAACAGTCTCACTAGATTCCTTAACTTATTTAGGAATAATGATAAAAATTACTTAATAAATGAGGCATGAAAAATGAAGAGAAGAAATGAAAAAATGAAGAAACAAGTTTTGAGAAAAACTGCATAATGAAAAAATGCTCTTAGTCAGATCCAAAACTTATTTAGGAATAATATTATTCCTATTTATCCTAACAGTGTGCACCTTTGCAGTACTAAGCAATTATGTACACTATAGTACTTACAATACAGTAGTAAAACACATTTCCGCGAATTTCAAAAAATAGCTGAAGTCCAAGAATCAAAAATAGTGAAAGGACACTGTTTGAAGAAGTTCAAAATTCTTTGTGAAATAGTGTCAGAAAAACTGCAATAATATTGACACGAATGTCAGTACATTATATGAAGTTCACATCTAAAATTATTTTAATGTCCTTCAGTTTTGTTTTAAATCTCTATATATTTTGCATAAGACAATATATTATAAACAATCGAATTTTTTATATCATTAAAGGTATCAAGGATAATATACTCCTTGAACTCTTTAAGTGACAAAATTGCAGAGTTTTCTCAGAGAAAGCTTAAGAAAAATGTAAAGTAAAACCCTTATCTGCAGTCCTATTTTATCAAAAACTCATATTGACTTCTTTATTATCTTCTCTTAAGTTAGGCAGAGATATTTTTTGTAAAAGTGATGAGCAAAAATGAAGCTTGAAACGAACAAAATTGTTGCTCCACGGTCATATCTAATTTGTATCTGCAAAACTGGTTCATATGAACTGACTTGTGACTGGGGAAACTGAATTCTGTACTAAAATTTATTGATTTCTTGGCGGGTTAAAGGCTATCGAGAGCCTAATAAAACAGTATTTTATTTTCTGCAGGCTGCTTAAGATCTTTTTTGCCTTAATACGGCTTTGCTGTGTTAATTTTGTGCTTTTAGTAAAGCACTTTTTTTTTAGAATTCTTCAAATATGGAGAATAACCACGAGTCAGTATTTTCTTAACCAACTTTGCTGACACATTATAGATAAACTGCGAAGCAGTAATTTTTTTTTCATTTCAACTTCACTTTTTACTTCCATTAGAAAAACTTTTCTTTTTAAATTAATCTTCATCAAGAGTGTTGAATTGTTTGTGGCTGTTCAAACTTAGTGGATCTTACATATTTTGAATCAGTATAAAAGGCAAATTCTTTTGATGTATAAACTGAAGTAATAATTTTCTATTTTAAAGTGTTTTTTGCCAATGCCAGTTGCCACTTTTTACTTATAAGTCACCCAATAGGTTTTTGGGTGTCAGTGTCGTCTATTTTCCAATTAGCATGAGAAATGACAGCCAAAACAGTCGTTAATTTGCAAAACATCTTTTATAACTATTTTCCAATTTGTTAGTATAAACCTCTTCTTGAAAGAAAAAACTCGTTCCCCTGGAATTCTTCAATTTCTATTCCTTCGAAAGCTTTACGAGAGCAAGCTTTCTATCAAAAAAACTGGATTAGGGCTTTTACTTTAGGCAATTTAATTTATCCAAGACCAGTCACTTGGATGAAGTTTTCAATTTCATTTTGGTTACTAGGGTCATTCTCTCTTTCCCTGGAAAATCGTTACCATCTTTAGTGCTTACATTTGCTTTTTTCTTCGTTGCACTGCTATTCTAATTTTCTAGGTTTCTAACAGACGAGCCAACCAGGATTGACAATTTCATACGAAGATGTAAAAAGTTAACTGGAACACTGTTAACCTTGAAAAGGTAAATTAGGAAGATGTAAGACTCTTTTCTGTTCAGGTTCAAGACTATAGAAAAAAGAGTCTCTTCATCGTCTATTTATATCGAAAAGCAAACCATTGTATTCCAACAATCCTTTTTTTTCTTTCCCATTATTTTACAGATTGGATAATTCCCAAGTGTAGGATGCTCTGAAAAATCTATCTGTGAATACCTATAGATGAAGTCCTTACTGCATACATGAGGAAGAAAATGATTTTCTAAGCTGCAGATCCTGCCCTAGGGTCCACTCTACACGTGTGGCTATTGGGCCTTTGAGAACTTTTAGGTATCTTATTAACCTTATAAAATTTACTAGGAAATGCAATATCAATATTTGTCGTAAAAGAAGATTTTTTGGGAAAAAAAATTAACCTAACATCCCGTTGGGGCGAGGACAAAAAAAGACAAGCTTTATTGCTCTGGGTTTAAATCGTTTTGAAGTAAAATGAACTTTTCACATTTTTTTCACTTTTTTTCTGGATATTAATGATCAATTTCCTTTTTTTAACACTATTCATAATAGTGATGATTTATTAAGTTTTGAATCCAACGAAAGTTATAACGAATTATATATTAACGAAATAGGTAACAAAAATTAGATAATGACGAAAAAATAGGCTCTTTTATACCGAATTAAAAACTCTTATTATAATATTAAGCTTGCTATGTAAGTGTAAGATTTAGTTTAACAATTAACAATAGTTAGTCACTTAAAGTCTTTAAATATTTTTTTTTATTTTTTTTATTGTTTAAAGTCTTAAAAGTCTTAAAAGCTCTTTTTTTTATTTTACTTTTGATCCATTTTGGTTAACCAATGGCAGTAGCATGTACTTGCTTATCCTTCCATGTCGAAGGATCATTTTTAAGCCAGGGTCCACAGCAGTTTCAATTCACAGAAATGTAGGGGTAAACTAGTGGAGGGGGTAATTTTTTGGTTTTTCGATGTTTTCAATGAATATACCAGTAAGCTATACTTCAAAGCTATACTTGTTCTGGGTACCCGGCTGACTGACCGTATTTCAAACAATAGGCTATACGAAAAATGTGGTTCAATACCGCTCTCTAGGGCTATAATGAAAGAAAGGTTGAGGTGGCTAGGGCACGTTGTGCGGATGAAGGATGACAGATTTCCGAAGATTATTCTTTTCGGCCAATCGTCTAGGGCTAAACGGAAAGCAGGTTGTCCCCGTCTGGGGTGGGAGGACGTCTTAAAAAAAGATTTAAAGGAAATGAAAACTTCGTGGGCGGGTGTAAAAAGGGAGGCTTTGAATAGATTGGGGTGGAGGAGGAGCATGCGTAGCTGTGTTGGCCTCAGGCAGCTGGGTGCTGCAGTGAGTTATTAGTAGTAGTAGTAGTAGTAGTAGTAGTATACTTCAACGACAGTACCAAAAGAAGTAAGTTTCAAAACCTAGGGGGAAAATGCCCCCTTGCTCTCTCCTACTTTACCCTGATCGGAAACGACTGAGGTTTCGTTCTTTTCAAGTTGGATCTATCTTTTGGGTATTCTTCAGTATTTTTATATTTTTTTTTCTATTAGAGTTTAAAAAAAAGGCATTTTGAACATTAATGAATGGCAAGAATCAGATACTAGAAATGGAATATTTTATAAGAAATTTGAAGATTGCCGATAAATTAGCAAAGACTGATTGGGACTAGTCTTATAAAACTAAAAAACAGAAAAGCAAAAGTATGACTTAATGCACTTTTTGAGACAAAATAAAACTTAATAAATAGTAAACGAAACTCTAAAAAATGAAATTTTGATACCAATAGATTCATCAAAAGAATCAGATTTTTATGCTGATTTCAATATGTAAGTTTCATCAAGTTTAGTCTTACCCATCAAAAGTTACATGCCTGAGAAAATTTGCCCAATTTTTGAACAAAGTGGGAAACAACCCCTATGAGTCATAGAACTTTAATGAAACTCACGCCACCAGATTCAGCGCATCAGAGAACTCTACTTTAGAACTTTCAAGTTCCTATCTGAAAAAATACGGAATTTTATATTTTTTGCAAGAAGAAAGATCACGGATGCGTGTTTTTTGTTTGTTTGTTTTTTTCCTCAGGGGTGATCGTATCGATTCAGTAGTCCTAGAATATCATGAGAGGGCTCATTCGAACGGAAATTAAAAGTTTTAGTGCCCTTTTTAAGTGACTAAAATAATTGGAGGGCAATTTGGTCCCCTCCCTCTCTCATTTTTTCCGAAGTCACCCAATCAAAATTTAGAGATAGCCATTTTGTTCAGCACAGTCGAAAATCTGACAGATATGTCTTTGAGGATGACTTAATCCCCTACAATTCTCGAGGGAAGGGCTACAAGTTAAGAACTTTGCCCATTGTTTACATATAGTATTGGTTATTCGGACGGTTATACAGATGTTTTCAGGAGGGATTTTTTTCTGGTGTGGGGGGGGGGGTCGGAATAGGGGTTACGGGGGAGGATCTTTCCATGGAGGATATTTCCTTGGAGGTAGGGACATTTCTATGAAGGGGGCGCCCGATTTCCCTGCATTATTTAAAAAACGATCAGAAAATAAATGAAAAAAACAAATTTTTTTCAACCGAAAGTAAGGAGTAACATTAAAACTTGAAACAAAGAGAAATTATTACGTATATGAGGGGAGTCACCCCCAAGTCAATATCTCACTCTTTACGCTAAAGTTTTTTTTTAGTACTTTCAGAAGAGCTATCTATTCTAATTAACCGGCCTTTGTGATTCAGGGGTTTGTGATTCAAACATAATTCGGACTTTAGTGTAAAGGGCGAGGTATTGACTAGGGGGCGAACTCCCTAATATACGTAATAAAAACATACGAATATAGAAGTTCGTTACGTAAGTTAATTCGTAAGTTACGTCAGAACAAAATTCCAAGAAAGCCATTTAGCCAAAAAAGTAAAATTAATATGCAAATTTTGTTTTAATTCTTCACATACGTTGAGCCAAAATCAAAGCTACATTAACTAAAAACGTTCAGAAATTAAATGAAAAAAAAGTTTTTTTAAACCGAAAGTAAGGAGCGACATTAAAACTTAAAACGAACAGAAATTATTCCGTATATGAAAGGGACTGTCTGAGAAGCAGTAGTTGTTGAAAAGCAGTAAGTATTCAAGGAAAATTGGATAATAAATGATTCTTAGAACAAAAGTTTCTTTATATTAGGAATTTGATTCTAAAATAGAGCTAAAACGAAATGTGCGGGTATTTTAATCTACTATGGCATCGGGATGCGATATCCAAAAGCTCTTTTCTCAAGTCAAAATAGTTTCCAGTTGTTTTAATTTTTTATCCCATATGACACAAAATGAACTATTGTTGTATTCAGAGGGTCCAAATAGTCAACTATCCCTGACCAAATGGATACCCCGCCTACCCGTTAGTAGATACCTATCATGAGGTCAGACGGGGACTCCATATATGGGCATAGAGTCCCTAGGGAGAACACCCATGCTGTCAGTTTGACGGGGACTCCATATATGGGCATAGAGTCCCTAGGGAAAACACCTGTGCTGTCAGTCCCGATCCCACACCATATATGGGCATGGAATCCCCAGGGAGAACACGTTTCCGAGAAATTGGTGATCTTCCAGGAGAATTGTTTCCGGGTGAAGTTTATTAATGTCTTTGGTGTTCGTCCAGTAGAATTGTTTCTGGGCGAACTTTATTAATGTCTTTGGTGTTCGTCCAAGAGAATTGTTTCTGGGCGAAGTTTATTAATGTCTTTGGTGTTCGTCCAAGAGAATTGTTTCCGGGTGAAGTTTATTAATGTCTGACGGATGATGTCAAGGTTGATTGATTTGTCACGAAAGGGGAATTATCTCCGGGCGAATGTTTTGATCTTAGAGATGAAGAGATTAACGCGGGAAAGGGTTTCATAGGAATTTCAAATGTGACAGCACAGGGATGTCAAAACAAAAGGAACACGCTGAAATTACGTTTAGGGATTATTTGGGCGAAATAGTTTTTAGACATTTTAGGGAATTATTTGGGAGAAACAGTTAGAGACAATTTTAAAAGATGATTTTAGAAGAGGATTTAGAAGAGGATTTGAGGGTGAAACTCTGTGGTCGTTATAATACACAAGTTCCATTTGAACAGTGTCGTGAGGTCCCCTACTCCAACCCCAAAGGGCTCCGATACCCCAACCCCCACCCCGAAGGAAACCTCCCGTCCCCAAAGGTCTCCCGGGGCCCCCAAAGGATCACCCGGCGCCCCAAGGGCCCCCCAGACCTCCCAAGGCCCCCCGGGCCCCCAAAGAGCCCCCTCCCCATTTTTTAATACTTTTTTTTGCGCACTTGAGACACAGAAGGGCCCCCACATTTCAAAAGTCTTTATTATATCTTTTCAGAACAAGTTCCTTTCTTAATGTCATTCCTAAATCCATTTTACAAGTTGAAGTACCCATCCTTTTCACCCACAACTTTACTTTACAGCATTTTGAATGCCCCAACACCAAGCAGTACTTTTCAAAAGGTATTTCAGAACAAGTTCAGTTCTTAATGTCCCTCCTAAACCCATTTTACAAGTTGAAGTACCCACACTTTTCTCCATAACTATACTTTATGACTTTTTGCACACCCCAATATCAAGCAATACTTTTCAAAGGCATTTCAGAGCAAGTTCCTTTCTTAATGTTCCCTCCTAAACCCATTTTACAACTTGAAAGCATCCATCCTTTTCACCCACAACATTACTTTATAGCTTTTTGGATACCTCAACACCAAGCAATACTTTTCAAAAGGCATTTCAGAGCAACTTCTTTTCATAATGTCCCTCCTAAACCCATTCTACAACTTGAAGCATCCATCCTTTTCACCCACAACTTTACTATACAGCTCTTTAGATACCTCAACACCAAGCAATACTTTTCAAAAGGCATTTCAGAGCAATTTCTTTTCTTAATATCCTTCTTAAACCAATTTTACAAATTCTACATTTTTCCTTAGTAGATAGAAAAAGCTTTATCATAGTTGTGAATATTTTTTCGAAAGATAAGCAGTTCTATTTCAATTTTAAATTTTCTCAATGAAGTGAAGAAAAGTTCAAGTTCTCTTCGGAATTTAACCAAAGAACACACTTCAATTCTAATTTGTCCAGAGAAAATAAAAATCTTCCACTTCAGTTTTAAGTTCCCCAAAGACATAAAGAAATTTATAGTTCTATTCTAAATTTTTTCGTAGAAGATAGAAAAAGCTATATCATAGTTGTGAATTTTTTAATTTTTAATTTTCTCAACGAAGTGAAGAAAAGTTCAAGTTCTATTCTTAATTTTCCCAATGAAAAAGAAATCAGTTATTGATCATTTCTATTTTTCCAAATAATTTAAAAATTTTTCACTTAAGTTCAGACCTGTCTCGAAGAGATGAAAAATTTAAAATACTGTTCCAAATTTTTCACAGAAGATAAAAAAGTTCAAGTTCTCTTTTGAATTTCACCAAAGAATCCAATTCAATTCTAATTTCTCCAGAGAAAATAAAAATCTTCCACTTCAGTTCTTTATTTCACAAAGAAATAAAGAAATTTAAAGTTCAATTCTAAATTTTTCGGTGGAAGATATAAAAATTAATACCATAATTTTGAATATTTTCAAGGAAGATAAAAAGTTGTAGTTCAATTTAAAATTTTCTCAACGAAGTGAAAAAAGGTTCAATTTCTCTTCTGAATTTTACCAAAGAACACAATTCAATTCTAATTTCTCCAGAGAAAACAAAAATCTTCCACCTCAGTTCTTTATTTCACAACGACATAAAGAAATTTAAAGTTCAATTCTAAATTTTTCGGTGGAAGATAGAAAAAGTAATACCATACTTGTGAATATTTTCACAGAAGATAAAAAGTTCTAGTTAAATTTTCAATTTTCTCAAAGAAGTCAAGGAAAGTTCAAGTTCTATTCTGAATTTTCTCAATGAAAAAGAAATTAGTTATTGATCATTTCTATTTTTCCAAATAATATAAAAATTTTCCACTTCAGTTCAGATCTATCTCAAAGAGATGAAAAATTTTAATTACTCTTCTAAATTTTTCATGGAAGATAAAAAAGTTCAAGTTCTCTTCTGAATTTTACCAAAGAACACAATTCAATTCTAATTTCTCCAGAGAAAACAAAAATCTTCCACTTCAGTTCTCTATTTCACTAAGACATAAAGAAATTTTAAGTTCAATTCTAAATTTTTTGGTGGAAGATAAAAAAAGTAAGAGCATACTTAAGAGTATTCTCACTGTAGATAATAAGTCCTAGTACAATTTTTTAATTTTCTCAACGAAGTGAAGAAGAGTTCAAGTTCTATTCTGAATTTTCTCTATTAAAAAGAAATTAGTTATTGATCATTTCTATTTTTCCAAATAATATAAAAATTTTCCACTTCGGTTCAGATCTGTCTCAAAGGGATGAAAAAATTTTTAAAACTGTTCCAAATTTTTCATAGAAGATAGAAAAGTTCAAGTTCTCTTCTGAATTTTACCAAAGAACAAACTTCAATTCTAATTTCTCCAGAGAAAATAAAAATCTTCCACTTCAGTTTTAAGTTCCCCAAAGACATAAAGAAATTTAAAGTTTTATTCTAAATTTTTCCGTAGTAGATAGAAAAAGCTATACCATAGTTCTAAATATTTTCCCTGAAGATAAAAAGTTCTAGTTCAATTTTTAATTTTCTCAACGAACTGAAGAAAAGTTCAAGTTCTCTTCTGAATTTTCTCTATGAAAAAGAAATAAGTTATTGATCATTTCTATTTTTCCAAAATAATATAAAAATTTTCCACTTCAGTTCAGATCTGTCTCAAAGGGATGAAAAATTTTTTTAAACTGTTCCAAATAATTCATAGAAGATAGACAAGTTCAAGTTCTCTTCTGAATTTTACCAAAGAACAAACTTCAATTCTAATTTCTCCAGAGAAAATAAAAATCTTCCACTTCAGTTCTTTATTTCACAAAGTCATAAAGAAATTTAAAGTTCTATTCTAAATTTTTCGGTGGAAGATAGAGAAAGTAATATCATAGTTGTGAATATGTTCCCGGAAGATAAAAAGTTCTACTTCAATTTTAAATTTTCTCAACGAAGTGAAGAAAAGTTCAAGTTCTCTTCTGAATTTTCTCTATGTAAAAGAAATAAATTATTGATTAACTCTATTTTTCTAGGGAAAATAAAAATTTTCCACTTCAGTTCTATATTTCACAAAGACATAAAGAAATTTAAAGTTCTATTCTAAATTTTTAGATGAAAGATAGAAAAAGTAATACTATGATTGTGATTATTTTCCATGAAGGTCAAAAGTTTCATTTTATTTATAATTTTTCTTAAATTCAGTTCCGATTTTTCTCAAAGAGATGAAAAATTTAAAGTTCTGTTCCAAATTTTTCATAGAAGATAGAGAAAGTTATACATTGATTGTGAATATTCGACATGAAGATAAGGAGCTCCACTTTAATTCTGAGTTTTCTCGAAGAAGTGCAAAATGTTCAAGTTCTCTTCTAAATTTTCTTAAAGAAGAGAAAAAAGTTAGCTCAATTCTTAATTTTACCAATGAAAATGAAAAAACATTCCACTTTAGTTCTTAATTTCTCAAAGACATAAAAATTTAATGTTCTGTTCCAAATTTTTCATAGAAAATAGAAAAAGTTATACATTGATTGTGAATATTCGACATGAAGATAAGGAGCTCCACTTTAATTCTGAGTTTTATCGAAGAAGTGCAAAATGTTCACGTTCTCTTCTGAATTTTCTTAAAGAAGAGAAAAAAGTTAGCTCAATTTGAATTTTACCAATGAAAATGAAAAAAAGTTTCCACTTCAGTTCTTAATTTCTCGAAGACATAAAAAATTTAAATTTCAGTTCTAAATTTTTCCGTAGAAGATAGGAAAAGTTATACTATGATTGTGATTATTTTCCAGTGAAGATAAAAAGTTTCACTTTAATTCTAAATTTTCTTAAATTCAGTTCTGATTTTTCTCAAAGAGATGAAAAAATTTAAAGTTCTGTTCCAAATTTTTCATAGAAGATAGAAAAAGTTATATATTGATCGTGAATATTCACCATGAAGATAAAGTTCCACTTTAATTCTAAATTTTCTCAATGAAGTGCAAAATGTTCAAGTTCTCTTCTAATTTTTCCAAGAAAATAAATAGGTTCCACGTCAGTTCTGGTTTTTTTCTCAAAGAGATGAAAAATTTAAAGTTCTGTTTTAATTTTAAATTAAATTTTAGCTCCTTTGTCTTATGGATTTACCCCTCAAATTTTTAAATTAGAAAATGAGTGACTCGTTCTATTATTAAAGAAAATCGTTCAAACTCGTTCATCTAACCTCCAAAACAATAGTTTAGATTAGATTAAGTATAAATAAATATTAATAAATTAATAGAAACATTTCAACATGTTTAAGTTAGGTTAGGTTAACTTATCATGAGCGCTCATGATAAGTTAACCTAACCTTTTCCGGCGAGTTTGGTTAGGTTAGGTTAGGCTAAATTAAGTTAGGTTAGATTAGGTTAGGTTAAGTGAGGTTAGGTTAGCCTACGTATGCTTCACTTAGGTTAGGTTAGGTGAGAGACAGGCAAAAAGTTGGGTGTATGATTAGGTTAGGCTAGATTAAGTTAGGTTAGGTTAAGTTAGGTTAGGCTAGGTTAGCCTACGTACGCGCGCGTACGTTCGTTCAGAATAGAACTTGAACTTTTCTTCACTTCGTTGAGAAAATTAAAGATTGAGCTAGAACTTTTTATCTTCCGGGAAAATATTCACAAGTATGGTATAGCTTTTTCTATTTACTACGGAAAAAGTTTAGAAGTTAACTTTAAATTCCTTAGTGTGTTTGGGGAGCTTAAAACTGAAGTGGAAGATATTTATTTTCTCTGGAGGAATTAGAATTGAAGTGTGTTCCTTGGTAAAATTCAGAAGAAACCTCGAACTTTTCTTCACTTCGTTGAGAAAATTTAAATTTAACTAGAACTTTTTATCTTCCGGAAAAATATTCACAAGTATAGTATTACTTTTTCTATCTTCCACCGAAAAATTTAGAATTGAACTTTAAATTTCTTTATGTCCTTGTGAAATAGAGAACTGAAGTGGAAAATTTTTGTTTTCTCTGGAGAAATTAGAATTGGATTGTGTTCTTTGGTAAAATTCAGAAGAGAACTTGAACTTTTTTATCTTCTGTGAAAAATTTGGAACAGTATTTTAAATTTTTAATCTCTTCGAGACGGATCTGAGCTAAAGTGGAAAATTTTTATATTATTTGGAAAAATAGAAATGATCAATAACTAATTTCTTTTTCATTGAAAAAATTCAGAATAGAACTTGAACTTTTCTTCACTTCGTTGAGAAAATTATAAATTGAACTAGAACTTTTTATCTTCCGGGAAAATATTCACAACTATGGTATAGCTTTTTCTATCTACTACGGAAAAATTTAGGATAGAACTTTAAATTTCTGTATGTCTTTGGTGAACTTAAAACTGAAGTGGAAGATTTTTATTTTCTCTGGAGAAATTAGAATTGAATTGTGTTCTTTGGTAAAATTCAGAAGAGAACTTGAAATTTTCTATCTTCTATGAAAAATTTGGAACAGTATTTAAAATTTTTTCATCCCTTTGAGACAAATCTGAACCGAAGAGGAAAATTTTTATATTATTTGGAAAAATAGAATTGATTAATAACTAATTTCTTTTTCATTGAGAAAATTCAGAAGAGAACTTGAACTTTTCTTCACTTCATTTGGAAAATTTAAAATTGAAAGAGAACTGCTTATCTTTCGAGAAAATATTCACAACTATGATATAGCTTTTTCTATCTACTACGGAAAAATTTAGAATAGAACTTTAAATTTCTTTATGTCTTTGGGGAACTTAAAACTGAAGTGGAAGATTTTTATTTTCTCTGGAGAAATTAGAATTAAAGTGTGTTCTTTGGTAAAATTCAGAAAAGAACTTGAACTTTTCTTCACTTCATTGAGAAAACTTAAAATTGAAATAGAACTGCTTATCTTTCGAAAAAGTACTCACAACTATGATATAGGTTTTTCTATCTACTAAGGAAAAATTTAGAATTTGTAAAATTGGTTTAAGAAGGATATTAAGAAAAGAAATTGCTCTGAAATGCCTTTTGAAAAGTATTGCTTGGTGTTGAGGTATCCAAAGAGCTGTAAAGTAAAGTTGTGGGTGAAAAGGATGGGTACTTCAACTTGTAAAATGGGTTTAGGAGGGACATTATGAAAAGAACTTGCTTTGAAATGCCTTTTGAAAAGTATTGCTTGGTGTTGAGGTATCCAAAAAGCTATAAAGTAATGTTGTGGGTGAAAAGGATGGATGCTTTCAAGTTGTAAAATGGGTTTAGGAGGGAACATTAAGAAAGGAACTTGCTCTGAAATGCCTTTGAAAAGTATTGCTTGATATTGGGGTGTGCAAAAAGTCATAAAGTATAGTTATGGGGAAAAAAATGGACCTCACGACACTGTTCAAATGGAACTTGTGTATTATAACGACCACAGAGTTTCACCCTCAAATCCTCTTCTAAATCCTCTTCTAAAATCATCTTTTAAAATGTCTCTAACTGTTTCGCCCAAAGAATTCCCTAAAATGTCTAAAAACTATTTCGCCCAAATAATCCCTAAACGTAATTTCAGCGTATTCCTTTTGTTTTGACATCCCTGCCCTGTCACATTTTGAAATTCCTATGAAACCCTTTCCCGCGTTAATCTCTTCATCTCTAAGATCAAAACATTCGCCCGGAGATGATTCCTCTTTCGTGACAAATCAATCAACCTTGACATCATCTGTCAGACATTAATAAACTTCACCCGGAAACAATTATCTTGGACGAACACCAAAGACATTAATAAACTTCGCCCAGAAAAAATTCTCTTGGACGAACACCAAAGACATTAATAAACTTCGCCCAGAAACAATTCTCCTGGACGAACACCAAAGACATTACTAAACTTCGCCCGGAAACAATTCTCCTGGACGATCACCAATTTCTCGGAAGCGTGTTTTCCCTGGGTATTCCATGCCCATTTTTGGTGTGGGATCGGGACTGAGAGCACAGGTGTTCTCCCTAGGGACTCTATGCCCATATATGGAGTCCCCGTGGAACTGACAGCACGGGTGTTCTCCCTAGGGACTCTATGCCCATATATGGAGTCCCCGTGGGACCTCATGATAGGTATCTACTCCCGTTAACACGTCACGTAGTTTCACCAAAATCCTGGGGGGCAGAGGAATAAAGATGGAGCCAATTTTTCCAAGTCAAGTGAAAATGACCGTGAAAAATGAAAAATGAGCCATATAGTACCGTAAATGCAAAGATATGCCAAAGAAAACTGATCTGTTTCTGTGGATGCTTGAGTTACGTTGGACTATCTTAGTTTTGAAAAATATTTTTGAAGACGCTAAATTTCTCCTAGGGGGTGGGGGGGGGATAAACTGTGGTTTTGAGGTACAACTGTCCCCTCCTTCTCCTTAGAAAATGACGCCCCTGCCCTTAACTAGTCCTAGACACACTTTAAAACTTAAGGATATCAAGTCTAAGAAGCAAAGATAGTGTTTATGACAATACTTGTTTATGAGAAGTTCAAAATTCTCTGCGAAATTGTTTCAGAAAATTTGCAATAATAATGACATAAGTTTTACTACATTTTATTACGTTCACATCTAAAATACTTTTAATATCTTTCAGTTTTTTAAAATCCTTATATATTTCACATCTGACAAAATTTTATAATTAATTGAATTTTTTATCTGCAACACCTTAAATTTACCAATGATAATTTACCTCTTGGACTGTATGCGACAAAATTGCATATTTTTTTTAGGGCAAGCTTAAGAAAGTTCCGAAGCAAAACTACACCTAATGTCCCATTTGAAAAAAAAAACTTTTTTTTTAAATCTGGCTTACCACCCAAAAATCGTATTTGTCTTTATTAAATTTCCTCTCTGCACTCAATTATCGTTGAGCTAGCGAACTTCCAGCCTACACTGTTAAGAAGTCTAGGATAGACTTTAAAATGCAGGAACATGATACCACACTCAGTGATTAGGGCTAAAAAACGAGTCTCGTGAAATTTCTCACCAGTTTTTGGCTGGTTGGAATATAAATTTTCAATCTGTGAAAGTTGAAAAATATCCGTAAACTGAACGAAAAATGAAATTAGAGATACAGCTTTTATTTTAACAATCAACATTTTGTTCATTTTTAATGCTCTCTTCTGTTTTTGTTTGATTTTCAATGTGATCTTTAAATAGCTCCTACGACACTGTTACTTTCCCCCTTTTTATGTCAGTGAGTTAAGTATTTTAAAATCTAGTGTTAGTAGGGGAGAAAGCACTGCAGTCCCATTGCGTTCATTCACCTCTTTCTCTAAGGAATTCAACTTCCTTGAAGGTAATTTTCAGCCACAATATGGGAAGCAACTTTGGAGGTTTTTTGTCGAAAGGTACAATTGATTAAAATATCCCCCTTTAGTTTACTAGGATATGGTACCTCACTAAGTCTTTCTTTTAAAATGAAATTTAGAAAAAATATTTTTCAACTGAAAGAAAAGAGCAGCCTGAAAACTAGTTTTTTATTTATTTTCTGATCGAATTTCAACAAAGCCCAGATCTAGCCAAAATAGGATGCAGGTTACTGGCCCATAAACTCTCAATTTCTTGCTTTTATATCAATAATACTAAATTGATTGGTAGCGTTTCGCTTTTTCAGTTTTTCTGCTTAAGAATTAAAATGTTCGTGTTTGATTAGAATTTCGGACAAAACTTGAATGTTTAGTCAAAATTTTCAATGAACAGTAGTTTTGTTGAATAAGTTTTATTATAGTTTATGCTGCAAAATTATGGGTGGACAGGGAGGGGTATTATTATTCATGTGAATGGAAACTTTGCACCGCTTTTGATTTTCTGTGTGGCTGGAGCCGTCGTGACCTGTATGATAGGGGGTCTCTATGTTTACAGACATTGCATACACATATGTAAATACATCGAATAATTTTATATAAATAGAAAACGAGAAATATTACCATTTAAAACTGCTGAAAACAAAGCTCCTGGTAGCACTGCTACCCCCACCCACTACCCCCATGAAACTTCACTGTGAGATTCCTAATGCCCCACTTCACCTTTTCCGCCTCTGTGCAGGAAAGTATAAGACTGTAATATTTTATACTATACAGAAAAAGACTGTTACAATAGTAGGGGCATTATTACCTCCCCCCCCCCAGCACCAATAATAAGGACGGGGACTTAAAATATTGCCGGGAATTAAGAGGGATTAAATATCAATTTCTACGTCCCACCTCTTCCATAACTCAGTGTATATTTATCTGGAGGCTGATTGACAGTTAGAAAATAGGGCATTAATCTTTGAAGCCCCCCCCCCGCTTACAAAATAACCCACCGGTCCTCTTTTATGATAGCTGATGTGTACTTACACGTCACTCTATATAATCTTAAATAAAATATGATGCAAACAGTTTAGTTAAATGGAGCTTTAAAACAAATGTCAGAACCATTTTTCTCCAACAAAATGAGACGTGTCAGCCTACATCAACCTTATTCAGGTTAGTCTAAATGAAGGAATATGCGAAAATAATCCTTAGGCTACACCCCCCCCCCCCCCTCTTCCCCTATCTATATTTATCTGAAGGCTCGTGGAAAGTTAGACAGTTTGGGCACTAAAATGCTGTCTTTTACGCACCCGCACCCACCCCGCCTAAACAATGACCCACCGCCCGTCCTTCATAATAGTTTATGCGCAATTATTTATCACTAAACATAATTTCATGAAAAATCATGTGTATCAACTCAGTTAAATTAAGATAAACGTCCATTTTACCTATTTATCTTGTACTGACAACATGACTCTTCACGGACGAATGCGCCATCGAGCGGCAATACTTCTTCTCTAACTGGGTAACTGGGTAACTAACTGGGTAACTAACCTAACTGGGTAACTTAATATACAGTTTCTTTGTGCTTTTCAATCAATTGGCTGTATGATAACTTTCAATCGAAAGTAACTTGGTCCTTTTTGCGGCAAAATCATAGTTTTTGCCACAAAATGGCAGTAAATTCTACTTTCCTGTGGTCCAACCTTTTAGTCCCTTTAAAAGGGCACTAGAACTTTTGATTTCAGCTTCAATGAGCAATCTCCTGATCGTTAGAGCCACCGGCTCAACACTATCAACCCTGAAAAAAATCTAATAAACACGCATCTGTGATTTTTTTTTTTCTGGCGAAAAATGCGAAATTAGGCATTTCTGTAGATAGGAGCTTGAAACCTAAACGAAAGGGTTCTCTGATAGGCTGAATCTAATAGTGCGATTTTCATTAAGATCTCTTGACTTTTTGGGGGGGGGATACCTCCCTTTTTCAAATATCAGTCAAATATTTTCAGGCTTGTAGCCTTTGATAGGCAAGATTAAACTTAGGAATTTTATTTATTTTGAATCAGCATAAATTGCCAATTTTTATGCATTAATTATTATCAAAAGTTCATCTTTTTAAAGTTTTGGTTATAATTAGTCCGAGTGGCTCTTTATTTACAGTTCGTTACGACGAATTGTTTGATATTTACTTTAAAAGCAGGAAGAAAAGGAGCTGTTACCTCCGATATCCGATATCCGATATCCGATATCCGATATAGCTGTATTTGCAGATAGATAAAAATCACACGTGACTAGAGTTAAGATTTAAAACATGTTTTTTTTTAATTAGAAAAAACTGAAATTGTAAAAACAGTTTTCTATCTGTCAGATAAAGCAGGCAAAATATAAAAGGACGTAGTATTAGTTGGAAAGAAACTTGTGTTGACACATTATTTTCGAATCAGTTTCTATGCATTTAAAGTGTATGCTCAATAATTCAATCGTAGTGTTAGAACTAAGGAAAAACGCAGATAATTCGTTTGGTTTTACTTTTTGATAGACAGGTGGGACTATCGTGTAACCGAAACATTAGCTTGAGACAAAGTAACGTGGTCCCAAGACCTTGATTCACCTTTCTGTCCAGGGAATTGAAGCTTCCTTGAAACAAAATTTTAAACCATCATGGGCAAAGTAGCTTTGCTTCTTCTTTGTTAAAATCTTCAATTATTGAAATGTTTTGCTTACTTTGTGAGTTTAACAGTTGTCCTACTTTTGAATATTTATTTTAAATACAGGAATAAAAAACATTGCAACTACGATATATCAAACAGTTCTTGGTAACGAACTGTATGTAAAGAGTGACTCGGCCCGATAGTAACCGAAACTCTAAAAAACTGAATTCTTTGAATAATAGATACATCAAAAGAATTGCTTTTTTATGTTGATTCCAAATATATAAGATTCACAAAATTTAATATTACCAATCAAAAGTTATGAGCGTGAGAAAACTTACCTGATTTTTAAAATAGGCGGGAAATATAACCCAAAAATCAAGGAATCTTATGAAAATTGCACCGGCATATTGAGTGTATAAGAGAACCCAATTGTAAAGTTTTCAGGCTCCCATCTTTAAAAATGTGGGATTTTGAATTTTTTTTTTGCCAGAAGAAAGATCACGGATGCGTGTTTATTTTTTTTTCACAGAGTTTATCATATTGAACCAATGGTCCTCGAAGATTGGGAGTGGGCTCATTGGAACGAAAATTAAAATTTCTAGTGACCTTTATAAGTGACCAAAAGATTAAAGGGCAACTAGCCCTCCCTCCCATGTTCCCAAGCTTTTCCCTAAGATCGTCCGATCAAAATTTTGGGATAGCGATTTTGTTCAGTATGAATGAATGAACTTTATTTACCACTAACAAAACATAATGTCATTAGCGGAATAATAAAAGGAAACTGCTGATTCTACTACTACAATTCACCGCAGCAACAAGCCACCTGAGGCCAACACAGCTACGCACGCTCGTCCTCCATCCCAATTTATTCAAAGCCCCCCTTTTTACAGCCTCCCATGAAGATCCCATTTCCTGTCAATCTTTCTTTATGACGTCCTCCCACCCCAGACGAGGACCACGTGATTTCCGTTTAGCCCTAGACTGTTTGAGACTGTTTCCGTTTAGCCTTAATCTGTCATCCTTCATCCGCACAACGTGCCCTAGCCACCTCAATCTTTCTTTCATTATAGCCCTAGAAAGTGATATTTAACAACATTTTTCGTACAGCCTACTGTTTGAAATACGGTCAGTCAGCCGGGTACCCACAACAATTTGTAAGCAAATTCTCTGGAAAACATCTAGCAAATCTTCATCCAATTTTCGGAGTGCTCATGCTTCAGAGCCATATCAGTGAGGACTACTGTCCTCACTGAAGCTTCTAATATTCTAATCTTGGTTTGCAGACTTATGTTCCTATTCTTCCAAACCTTTTTTAACTGGGAAAAAACACCCTGAGCCTTGGTTATTCTATATTTAACATCTTCACTGCTCCCACCATCTTTACTAATAATACTACCAAGGTAAGTGAAGCTGCCCACCTGATCAATCTTTTCATTACCCAACGTCACTTTTTCAGCTTCACTTATTCCTAGCCTCAGTGACTTAGTCTTCTTAACATTAATTTTCAAACCTATTCTAGAACCTTGAACTCACAAAACCTCTAAAAGTTCATTCATTTTGCTCACACTTTCATCTAGGATGCTTCAGTCATCAGCATAATCTAAGTCCAGGACCAAATAAGAAATGCACAAACACATACAAGCAGAACAGCAAATGGACACTAATATTGCAAAGCACCACACAGTTCATTTTCCTTTAAACTCATATAAAACTTCTCTAGTCTTTTCTGAATAGGTAAGGGTCATGCATGTTATATTGAGACCTATTTTCTCATATGAGTTTTTTAACGTGAAAAAACTGTCTTCGAAACGACTTAAATAAAAAATACCGTCGGCATATTAAATAAAAAGAGATCTTGACCAAGATACAGAAAGGCTCAATAAACATGTCTTTGAGGATGAAATGACCCCCCACAGCCCCCAGAGGGAGGGCCAGAAGCTATGAAATTTGCGTATAGTAATTATTATTTAAAAGTATATAGACATTCCGAGAGGTGGTTGGGGCCTGGGGATGAATTTTCTGCCGGGAGAATTTCTCAATGGGATGGAAGTTCCCGGAGCGAACTTTCCAGGGGAAATTTTACGCGGGGGAATTACACAGGGAGATATTCTCTATAAGGAAGTTTGCCAAGGGATAAAATTTCCATTGGAGGGGGGGGGGGGATTTCCGGGAATAATTTTCAGCACGGGGATTTTATGATGACCTGAAAAATAAACAGAAATTAAATAAGAACAGAAATTATTCCGTGTATTGAGGGCTGCCCCCTTCTCAGTACCCCTGCTCTTTACTTTAAATTACAAACTTTTGTCCCAATTCCTTAAGAAAAACTCCTGAAACACAAGGGCCATTTAAGTAGAATATGAACTTTCTTAAAAAATGCTAAAGAAAGTCAGCGTGAAGAGGAGGGGCACCCCCCTAATATACGGAATAATTTCTTCTTTTTCATGTTGCTCGTTACTTTTAATAAAAAAACTGTTTTTTTATTTAATCAGATATGAATGGGCTAAATTCTAGTCACACTTGTGATGAAAATGGAAATTACTCACGACACCAACGCCAATTACGTATACCGTTCGTAATCTGTTGAATTGAATATAGTTTATCCTTCAAGCATAAGATTTATTCAGCTAGATTTGACTGTAACTGGAGAAAATATTTAAGGTATCATTATTTTAACTACACACGTAGAAAGCAATTTTCCTGTCTGTAAAATGGTTCAGGCAAAAGATAAAAAGACACAGTTTTAGAAAGCGATAGTTGGGAGCAAATTAATGCTTATATAGGCTTATAGCCATTTTAATTGTCTACTCATGTTAAACACGCATGATATTAAAGTAAATGAAAAACATAATATTAATAATATTTTGCATTTTTAAAAACATATGTGACTGAAGTGCAGCCTGGACATTAGTTTGAGACAAAATAGAGTGGTCCCAAGAGATGCACTGAACTTTCATGGTTGCAATGATTACTGCAACCTAGTAAAGGATTAACCACGGCATATAGTAACCAAAATTTAAAAACATTTTAAAAAATAGTGTCGAGTGAGAAAAAGCTTCCATTAAAAGCTGATTCAGGAATGTTAACCGTGATTTCAATTAATCTTAGGGGTAAAAACTTTTTGGTAACACAAATTTATATGATTTTCGAAAAACAGCCTGAAAAACCTCAAAAATAATGTCAGATTGAAATGGAAAATGCAGCATTAGAATCGTCATTTTTCAAAACATAAACAGCGAAGTTATTGCCACCTTTCATTATAAACCAATAAAATCGCTTTTTTGCATAGGTAGCTCTGCTTAGATAGGTAATCACTTTTTTCTGTCATCACTAGCGGGAAAATGGAACAAATTAGAAAGCTGTTTAAGGGCTCGTTTGAAAGGAACTTGTAATATCTAGTGCCTTTTGTAAGTAACAAAAGAAAATATTCTTATAAAATGCAATTTTTGAAAAAAAAATACATCTTCATAAACAAGATAATGTCATATTGGCTTTGATGTCGTATTTCAGTGACTCAGGTGCCTGATTTTCTGGGGTTCGTTCTGTAATAAATCGTGCTAAGGCTTTTTCTTGTTGGTCATCTATGACGTAGTTATTGCCTAAGGATAAAATTAATTTAAAAAAACATAATAAAACTGGAGAAGAAGCCATAGCCAGTGCTTTTATTTTTCTTAGTAACTGAAAATTTCTTGAGGATAATTTTCAACTATAATGGGTAAAATAACTTTTAACTAATAATAACTAATAACTTTTAATAAAAATAACTAAAATAACTTATATGTCTTTTTTCTAAACTGTAATTGATTGAACACTCTACTCCTATTTAAAGGGCTAGCGTACCTTATACATCTTTCTTTTGGATATTTAGTTTCAAAGCAGGGGGCTGCAATTTATAAACATCGGTTAAAAGAAAATGCGGCAGAAGTCATTGTGATTTGCACTAAAAACATTAATTATATTACATTACATTAATTGAATTCATTAATTACAATTCCAAAAGTTTTCACTGGTATTTATAGAAGAATATACTTATGGGGCTCACATAGAAGATTTTTCGCATAAAAAAACCTTCTATTTATTGCGTTGATTTTTATTATTTTTACTCTGCTTTTTCATGCACCTCAACAATTCTTCGCCTTGGTTCCGTATTTAGCCAAGTAATGTTTCTAATTACACTTTTATTGTTTTAACGGATCCAACAGTTTTAAAGGATAAAATATTCTATAGTAAAAAGAAATTCTTAACTTCACCTCTTTAAAACGAGAATACAAACATGTAAGCCTAACAAATACGGCGAAGAGGCAGGCACATGGGCTTACGGAAGGGGGGAGGGCAGCTTCCCCCATAGAATTTCAAATTTACACTAAATATGGTAGAAAAAGCAGTTGAAAAAAGGTAGATGGTTAAAAAAGCAGCTGATAAAAAGTGGATGGTTGAAAAAGCTGGAAATAAATCTGCTGGAATGACAGAATAAAAGTCAAACAAGACGCAATTATCCATAATGTTTTGGAAACATTTAACTCTAATCCAAGAAGATCTATTAATGCTGAAACTTAATGATGATTTAAGATTTTTGGTGAATACTTATTAATAAATATTTCACAGGTATGATAGAACTTGCTGGCAATGTAAGGTTTCGTGAACTGGCAATATAACTTCAGCCCCCCCCACCCTTCTTCACAGAATAGGCTGCCTCCCCCCCCCCTAGAGAAGAAGCTACGTACGCCAATAGGTAGGCATGTATCTAGTAATTCTGTGCAGCTGAGTGGTTTTCAATAATCGGTTAAAACCATGGACATGAAAATCTTGGGAAATGAATTTTTTTATGAAAGTTAGGGGATGGTTAGACCTAGAGACATAGTTGGCTCCACTTGGTAAGAATGTCGCATTTCCTTTTAGAAAAACCACAAATTTCTCTTCACGGTCTTTTATTTACTTCCTCTCTATAAAAATTGTTGCCATATATAATTCTCTAATTTAAAAGGAATGAAATCAAATAAAATATAAAAAAAACAAAAAAAAACAAATAAAATAAATAAAAACAGACATTCAAAGAAAAGACCCTCTAATTTTCCTTAAAATGAACTTTAAAAAATAAAATAAATTAATGAGTAATAAAACAAATTTGAAAATCAAGTTAATTTTATTTCACCTAAGAGAGCGTTTTTTCCAGATGTGCTTCTTTAACATCTTGTAATTTTAGACTAGCTACAGTTCAAGAGCAGCGTCAGTTCAACTGTCCTGATGGTCAAGAGTCAGATTCAGGTCCTCAGCCCACACCAAAAGCAGTGCTTAAAGTAAGTATAATTCACTTGCACGAATCGTCCGTGAAACCCTGATGATGTTCAAAGGCTGTGGCAAGTGCGCATGGCTATGAAATGCTGCCACAAGCAGTATTGCTAACTTTAAGTGGTATGATTGATTAATTATTACCGCTGAAATTTTTTGCTTAAGAATCTGTCATGCCCTTATTTGAGGTCACTATGTATGATGAAAAATAATAGCTGATATTTGGGTTTATTATCCTGCTGTTGCAATAATCAACTTTCGTCATTTTTTTAGAAGACTAGTTCAAGAGTGTGTCAACTAGAAGTGTCTAATAGCACGCAGTGCACACCTATGTGATTTTGCACATGAAGCTAGCCATCAATTCTGAAACTAGCCCTCAGTTAAGTGTCTGTAACTAGCTCCCAGTTTACTCTTATGTGATTTTTCACATGAACCTAGTCCTCAGTTCTGAAGCTAGCCCTCAGTTGTGAGCGTTTGACTAGCCCTTGGTTCACACCTATGCGATTTTTCATATGAAGCAAAGACAAATCTGTTTATCACTTGGGCGCGTTTTAATGATGAAACTTATGAATTTTTTCAAATTCGTATCTAAGTACCCGATAAATGGGACAAATATATAAATTGAATCTACAGTAACTCAGCTTAAACAAAATGAATAAGTGAATAAAAAGAGAAAAAGTTGAAAATGAAAAAAGAAGTTAATGGGAAATTTTATGAAAATATTGATTAAAATAGAACTTAAGCAAATATTTTATATGCATGACTAATAGTGTCTTCAGCGAAATATAATGCAAAAATCCAAACGAAAAACCAATAAAAAACCTAACTCACTCAAAAACCCTTTGTTTCTTAGGAAAATAAGACCAAAATAAAATGAAAGAGCCTTCGATTTAATGTTTTATAACAGTTCATCTTTGGCTAACAAAAAGAGTCATTGATTCATGAGTTGTTTTTTTAATTATCCATAATTTGTTTTTTATTTAAAAGGCCAAGCCTCTATTGGATGAAGTTCTATTATTTAAGTTTTCTTAAATTTCAATTGTTTCAGGCACAATTTGTCCAATCCCCAGGCTACTACTTTTTAACACTGCTTCCTAAAAAAACGCAGCAGCTGGAGTTTTCAAAAATAGAGTTGCTCAGAGGTGAATAGTAAAATATCGCCTTGCTATAAGGATTTAAGGCTAATGTTACGCTTTTGCTGTGTTGCGGTAGACGTTTCCTTAGGTTTTGACGTGTAGAATGTTCTACCGATGTAATAAGTTATAAAACTCCACGACGTTTGATATACCCTCTTTGACGAGTAACTGGGGTCTTGCCTTTACCAGAAGTAAGAATATTTATAGCACTTGAGCTACCTCTAAAAGTAACGGATACTTTATTTTGTTGACAATCTTTCTTTAAATCAAACAGTTCGTGGTAACGAACTGTAAG
This sequence comes from Artemia sp. Qi Xiang Cuo, assembly GCF_049724085.1. Lineage (NCBI taxonomy): Eukaryota > Metazoa > Arthropoda > Branchiopoda > Anostraca > Artemiidae > Artemia > Artemia sp. Qi Xiang Cuo. Next base: position 28,074,168 of record NC_142794.1, on the reverse strand, counting down.
TAAGGAGCGACCCGGCTCAATGGTAACCAGAACTCTAAAAAACGGGATTTTGATACCAATAGATACATCAAAAGAATTAAATTTTATTTCTGATTTCAAATATATAAGTGTCATCAAGTTTAATTATACTCATCAGAAGTTAAGGGCCTGACAAAATTTTGCTGATCTTCAAAAAAAGGGGGAAATGCTCCCTAAACATTGCAGAACCTTAACGAAAATCACACCATCATATTCAGCGTATCAGAGAACCCTGCCGTAGAGGTTTCACACTTCTATCTACAAAAATGTGGAATTTTGCATTTTTTGCCAGAAGAAAGATCACGGATGCCTATTTATTTGTTTGTTTTTTTGTTTTTTTTTTTTTTTTTTTTCCCCAGGGGTGATCGTAGCGACCCAGTGTTCCTAGAATATCGCGGGGAGAGGGTAATTCGCAGTGCAATCAAAATTTATATTTATCTTTTTCAGCGACAAAAAAATGGAGGGCCACTAGTCCTCTCCCACGCTCATTTTTTTCCCAAAGTCACCCGATCAAAATATTGAGATAGCCATTTTGTTCAGCATGGTTGAAAATATGATAAAAATGTCTTTTAGGATGACTTGATCCCCCAAAGTCCCCAGGGGGAGGGCTGAAAGTTATGAACTTTACTCAATGTTAACATATTGTATTGGTTATTGGGAAGTATACAGACTTTTTCAGAGGAGATTTTTTGGGGTAGGTGGGGGACGGAGAGGGGCGGGGGCTATATGGAAGGACATTGCTATGAAGGGGGCGCCGGATTTCCCAGCATTATTAAAGAAAAAGATCAGGAATTAAATAAAAAAGAACAAGTTTTTCAACTGATCAACTGATTGTGATTAAGAGGTCATTTTTAAAGAACTGGAAAAAAAATTCGAACTATAGTTTAAAGAGCAGGGTATTGACTAGGGGGCGAACCCCTAATATACGTGTTAAAAATTTATGAATATAGAAGTTCGTTACGTAAGTTAATTCTAAGTTACGTATATTTATTACTAATAAAAACGTTCGTAAATAAAATTAAAAAAGTTTCGAAAAAGCCATTTAACCAAATATAATATGAAAATTTTGTTTTAATTATTCATGTACGGTGAGCCAAAATCAAAACCTGCATTAATTCAAAAACGTTAAAAAATTAAATAGAAAAAACAAGTTTTTTTAACTGAAAGTAAGGAACGACGTTAAAACTTAAAACGAACAGAAATTATTCCGTATATGAAGGGGGCTGTCCCCCTCCTCAACGCCTCGCTCTTTACGCTAAAGTTTGACTTTCTCACAACTCTATTTTTTTAAACAATAAAAAAACTTTAGCGTAAAGAGCAAGGCGTTGAGGAGGGGGACAGCCCCTTCATATACGGAATAATTTCTGTTCGTTTTAAGTTTTAACGTCGTTCCTTACTTTCAGTTAAAAAAACTTGTTTTTTTTATTTAATAGTTAGAAAATGTCGAAGTTCATTACATCAATAAACTACATCTGAGCACTTGCTACAAACTAAGTCTTCTAATCGAAGAATCAGCAATAGGGCTTGAAATTGACATTATAATGAGTTTGATTAGAGTGTCTAACCTATCCTAATTTTTTTTTTCTGTTTCGAGCCTCTGTTTAGCAAGAAATAAAGGGTATATCTCCATCAGGTTTATTTGAAAATAATTACATTGAACATGCTAAGAATTGGGCGTTAGGTTCACACTTTCTTAGTCATTTTTTTGGGACGTATCAGGCATGATGATATCAGTTTCAAATTATGATAAAGATTAGCTTAAAGGTTTTCTATAACACCCTAATATATGGCCCTAATTTCTAGAATATCTGCATTCCACTGTAGAGACAGAAAAAGAAGTTAAAATACCGTTCCAGATTTGTCGACTGTTCGCAGTACTGATAATCTCGACTTTACACTATACAGAAAACTATTACTACTACTACTAGCAACTCATTGAAGCATCAAGTCATATGAGGCCAACCAGGGGTGAATCCCCAGCATTTTTCTTGGGGGGGGGCAAGAGGGGTCCATATCTGGATAGTCAAACGACATGGGATGTGTAACATTTTTCTCCTCATTATTGGGGGGGGGCAAATACCTCCCCCTCTTGCCACCTCCAAACGACGCCCATGAGGCCAACAAATCTGCGCCCGATCCTCCTCCATCCTAGTCTATTCAAAGCTTCTTCTTTAAACCATCCTAAGAAGCTCCAATTTCCTTTAAGTCCTTTTTTACAACCTCTTCTTATCCCATTTAGTGACGACCAGCTTTTCGTTTGGCCCTAGTGAGTGACCAAAAAGGAAAATCTTTGACAATTTCTTATTCTCTTCCACAGAACGTGTCCTATACATCTCAACCCTCCTCTCATTATAGTTCACGAAAGCGGGATAGAACCATATATTTCACACAGTGTACTGTTTGAAATACAGTCAGTTAGACGGGTGCACAAAAGTGCATAGAAATTTATCTTTTAAAGTAACGCAAGTGTCATGAATCTCCTTAACGATGGTAAAGATAAAACTTGGTAAACGTTCGTAGAATAAGGGTATATTAAATACTGTGCGACTGACCGCTGGCAAAACATTTCAAAATTTAGGAAAACGTCACTAAGCATGACAAAACCCTTAAATTCTGACAGATGTGCAGTAAATTCGACTGAATCTACGAATTCAGTTCAGAGCAAATGCATTTTTGGAAATCCCAGTCACTCCGTACTTCTTGAGAAAAAAGTTCTGATTAGCAGTGCCTTGGAGCTAAGCAAATTGTCCGTGATGTGATTGAAATTAATGGACATTTGAATTATAAAGTAGACTTGGGTGAGCATATATTTTAGCTAATGTGCAAAAACTTTACAAAAGAAACGATTCAATGCATTATAAAAGAAAATCAGTTACCAATCAAAGGTAAAATGTATCAGAAAAGAAACTTTCATGGTTAACTTCCAAAAACAATCCAGCAATTAAACAGTTCGTGTTAAGAAACAGTAAAAAAAGATAAACACAGCTTAAGAGGAACTGAGACTACAAAAAAAGCAGTATATATATATATATATATATATATATATATATATATATATATATATATATATATATATATATATATATATATATATATATATATATATATATATATATATATATATATATATATATGTATAGGCTGACTGAATCCAAAGCGAAAAAGGAATTTCGGACATTCACCTGTGAATTTCGACATTCTCACATTTCGGTCTTTCACAGTAATGTATACAGATATACAATAATTGCTCGCTTAAAGAGAGTAAATATAAGTTATATGTAAAACAGGGAAGCTATAAATAATAAGAAGGGGTAATAGGTAAGAATTTATCCCTTCTTGACCTTTAGCATATCCATCGATCCATGTGTCTGCTTTACACTGAAAGCTTTGCTCAAGCATTCAAGGAGGCTGGCACCAGTTTCAAATCGAAGTTGGTCAAAACTGAGAAGTGCTGAAGATGTGTTACGATTACCCGGTCTCATTGTCAATAAAAGATGGATCCTTTTATTTACTGCTTTTTTAAATAGTGTTATTAGAAAGATGGCCTGTGGCCAAAAAATCAACTTTTGACAAAGACAGATAGGATTTTTTCAACTGATCAATTGTCTTTGATCAACTGATCAAAGTATGCGACGTTTAGTTTTTCGTACAAAACTTTGTTCATGCGGTGTACGATTTTTAGAAATTTTGAGAGGTTGACATTTTCAGTGTTGCGGTGTACATCATAAAAAAAATCTGGTTCAAACTTTAAGAGAAGGAAGGGATTTGCATGTAACAATTACTGCTATGTCTTGGCCATCTTTGTTATTAGGTGTTAGCATTTATTGTTATTTGGCTATTGATCATTTGAAGGTGCAAAGAATTTCATTTTATGTCAGGGACAGAGGTGAAGGCAAGTAAAAGGAGCTTTTAGAGCACGGTCATTTTCTTGGTTAAGGGGTAAAGAAGTTCTACAAGTCAGTTTAGATTTTATTTAATTGAAAGAGTTAGGATAACAAAAATTAAGGACAAGTGAGAGAATTTTGATTAAGAATTAGTTATTAGATGACGGTCGTATTCAGGGATTAGGGGTTATGTACTTCCACTGACTGCTGTACATTATTGTTATTTTTAGCAGCTTCTATCTGTAGTAGTGTGACTTACTTAGTAATATGACTGTTATTAGACTTATCGTTTAAAACGTTTTTGGGTTTTCACAACTTCAGTTTTGATGTACCCATAAAAAAAAGAAGTCGAATTAAAAGTCTGAAATAATTTAAAGACTTCAGTGCAATATTCGTCTGTTAGACCTTGGTCGTCTTTGTCAGTGAAGGGCTTGTAACTTTTCCTTGTCGGTACTGGTTAATGGTTCCTAATATGCACTTCAGGCTAAAGGAAACAGTTATCTTACATTTCTTTTTTTTTATACATTTTGGGGTAAGAAAATTTGTTTCAATGATGTTACGCATAGATTATAAATACAATTGGACCACAATGATGTAACTTTGCAATTATTATTGCGAAGAGTTTCTGGAGCAATATGATTCTATGAGGTAACTACTTGTATTTTCAGCTACTAGTGTCAAACATACTAAATTTTTCTAATTTGGAAGTTGAGTAGTGAGGGTGAGCTAACTGAGTGTAGTTGGTAAGCTACTTAAGGGTAGGTGCCTATGCTGTTGGATTAAGAAGGATGAGATAAATATTTCAACTTTCAGCTCCCAGAACCTAGAATGCTATATTTTTCTACTTTCAAAGTTGAGCAATCAGGGTAAGCTAGTTGAAATTCTGAAATTAACTGCTAGATATACGTGGTTTGATTCCACTGACTAGCCTGGTGGCGACGAATGGTCAAAATTTACGGATGAAAGCCAGTAAAAAAAAAGGTTGTCCTCGAATAGAACTGGCAGAGGCATGAGCGCCCATAAGCTGAATTTTTACATAGTATTTATTTTTACATTAATACATAGTATTAATTAGGTTCTATAAGATGATATTCTAAGATTTATTCCGTAACGATTAAAAAGCATTTGTCTCAACCAGCTGCAAAGTCAACATATACTTTTTTAGATCTCTTATTATACTATGGTCATGTATGGCGATGAAAGGTTGGTACAAAATAATAAGTTCAACTGGCTTAAAAGTTCAACTGGTTCAACTGACTATATATTGACTAGTATTTCCTGTTTGATATATATATATATATATATATATATATATATATATATATATATATATATATATATATATATATATATATATATACACCTGGTCATCTATGGCGATGAAAGGCTGGCACAAAATAATAAGTTCAACTGGCTCAAAAGTCAATATAGTATTTTTAAACTATTCCATTCGGGTTCTCTGTGGTTTGGACAGAAAATAGTCGATATCGAAAAGACAAAATCAAAGCCTGGGGTTAGATGCTTGAGCCAGCTTGTCTCATTTTCCAACATGTGGTAACTATTGCATTTTATGCAACGATACATATAAGTGTACATTTAAAATTCAACTAGCTAAAAAGTGAAATCTACTACTACTACTACTAATAAAAACGCACCGCAGCACCTAGCTACCTGAGGCCGACAGAGCTACACACGCTCCTTCTCCATTCCAATATATTCAAAGCCTTTCTTTCTACACCCGCCCACGAAGTTCCTATTTCCTTTAAATCTTTCTTTGTGACGTCCTCCCACCCCAGACGAGGACGACCTGCTTTCCGTTCAGCCTTAGAGGGTTGACCGAAAAGAACAATATTCGGCAATCTGTCATTCTTCATCCGCACAACGTGCCCTAGCCACCTCAACCTTTCTTTCATTATAGCCCTAGAGATCGGTATTGAACCGCATTTTTCGTATAGCCTATTGTTTGAAATACGGTCAGTCAATCGGGTGCCCAGAACAATATTCTTAAATCTTTATCTTGGATTGCTGACACAAGTGTTGCTCTTATTACACTTTTATTGGTAAATCTGACAAATGGTTGATGCAACACTTCACCCTGCTGGAGCAACCGTAAACCTGGAAGTTTTTCTGAAGGCTACTAGCAACTGAGACAATTCCCTTGGAGAAATGAAAAAATTCAACTAACTATTCTTTATCAGCAAGTTACGAAAACTTGTATTAGGCTTATATATATGCTATTCAATAGCTGTTATCAGTTATCATGAGTATTATAACTACATCATGTATTATAACTGAAGAAATTATAATCTATATAATCGCTACTTTGTCTAAGAGGTAGACTGAAATGTTCAGAGCTGAATAAATCGTGATGGTATCCAATCATATCTACGTCAGATTTTAGAAATTTAGGGCTTTAAAGATAGCAGTAACCTAGTGAGTAGCCTAGAAATGAGTTTTAGATAGTCAATCCTGTTGTAATATAGTGGATTGATGTTTTGCTTAGCAATAAGGGGTCTATGATTCCTGCTGCAACAAGGTTGGGCGACAGGCTTGCTTGCTACTTGTACCTGTGAAAGAAACCCAGTAACTGAAACGTCAGTTCAACGCTCTATACGCCAGTAACGGCTCTGAAGGATCTTTGTTCTTTTTTTAGCCTCTATTAAAAAAGTAAAAAAAAAACACATTTTAAGGTGTAAACAAGGCCTGTTTTAATATGTGACAAAAATTAATTGACTTTTAATGTTTTTTTTTATTTCTATTCTTACAATAAGTTACACAAAATAACATATAATCCTATACTGACTTCAATCAAATTAATCTAAATTATTTCACATTAAATGGTTTTATTACATAAATATTACGGATATATAGCAAGCTGTTAATGCCCAAGCGATAATAAAAGAAAAACCTAAATGACACATTTATGAAGATATGTCTTCTATAAATTAATATAATATTAAATAATATTAAACCCTGAATAAAAGCCTTGGCATAAACCGGAAATCTTTAGTCAGATATACGCATATTGTACATTTGTAAAGACATTTGTATAAAGACATTTGTGTTTTAGTTTTGACTTCAAATATGTCGTCAATTTTGACTTGAGATATGTCGTCAATTTTGATTTCAGGTATATCGTCATAAAATGTTTTATGACTTTGCCTTATCTTTTGATAGCGTAGCTTGTTTGACTAGAACGATAATATCTTAACCTTCAATTGCATATTAAAAACGTAAGTGAATGAGTGAGGAAAAAATAATCTTTTAGAAAAAAAACAACGATTCTCAGAATGGTATTGATAATTTATAGTTTCCCTGCTTGTTTTTTTCTTCTTTTTTTTTATATACGCATAGTTAATAGTCTTAGTAACTGTTGACACTAACGGGTTCCTGTCATTTTATGATGGAATTTTTTAAATTTATTATTGTCTTTGAAAAGCCAAGGACTGTTTGCTTTGCAGTGAGGTAGTCATAGCCTGCCTAAACGCAGTTCTTCACAGTTAAAATCTTATGGGGAAAATAAGTATTAATGACAATACTTCTACATACGTAAACATACCTGACGGCATACATACTTTACGTTTGACTGTGCAAACCAAGTGTCATTAGGCAATTTTCATATATCAAAAATTTTTTTTTTTTATTTCCACTAAAGCTGGTGATTAATGGTTTCTACTTAACACCAAAGTTGTTATCTAGATATTTGTGTTCTTTTCCCTATATTCATCAAAAAATTACAAATACAACAATAGGAGGCTGGGCAGATAGTAAAAGGTATTTGGGCAGTGAGTTACATTGATTGGGAGCTGCAAGAACAAATATTTTTGCACTGGGAAATCTTGTGGGGGAGGGGTGTGGGGTGTGTGTGTAACGAACGGAAGCGCGATGAGCCGGGAGTTTTAGAGTTCTTATATAGTATGGATGGGACTGCGTGGGAGATTATTGTGGAAGTAGAGGTTTGTGGATAGATAGAAAGCTGTGTGATGGGTGTCATCTAGTTAACATTTGTGGCTAGAGATCTCTGCTTAAGGGAATTAGACCGAGAGCCATCAAAGAAACCGACCATTAAGGAATGTATGTTTTTTGTTGTGTTTTTAACTATAGGAAAGGATGTTATCTATTGTAGCATTAAAGATAATAACCAAATTTTGTATTGGGTATGATTTTTCGCCTGGGGACACTTCAGGGTAAATTTTAAACTTCAAAAGATAATCATCAGAAATTCCTCCTATAAGAACTTTCAAGCATTGAATACTTGAATTTAATAAGTATCATCAATATTGGAAGAAAATAAGGATGAGTACTTTTAGATAAGCTTGTCTGGCTGGGAGTTGTTTGCAGGGCAATTGCGCTGGTGATTACCTGCATGGTGGGGAATTTTGACATCCAGATGTCCAGAGTTTTTTCAATAAGATAATAAGCAATGATAAATCATTTTGGATATCTGCTAATTAACCATCACCCATCCTCCATAATGTACTGAAGGTATAATGTCCTATGTTAGGTGATTATGTTCGAAATATTAGTTTATTAATCTAGATGACGATTTTTCTTCAAATTCTGTTTTACAAAAGGCACCAAATGAGATTTTTTTTTCCTATTGTGTATCAAAATAGCTCCTCTCCATTTACTAGATTTTTTAAATCTGTCATTAAGTCTATTATGAATACATTTATTTTTTGCATTTTAAGAGTGTTTTGTTAGGGAGGGAGCGAAACTACTCTTTTTTCCATCCCTTGAAGTTTTTTTTCTTTTAAATATTTTATTATGTCCTCTTCCAACTCCATGCAAGAACATCAAGCTTTGAATTTTGTTGTTGTTGCTGGGTAATCCAAAAGCCCCTTCATTAGCATCACTTCACCCTAAAGCCATAAAACATGATCTAGCAATCTAGCATCTAACAATTTTTCTAGCATCTAACAATTTTTATTTCCCTATAATCCTACAAAATGTAATTAAACTGCGGTTACCAAATAGATTATTGTTTAATATTTGGTGATTCAAACATGTACCTAAAATCATCCTTAGAAAATTAATGCATTCCCCAGCCCTTCTATGCGCATCTGTCTGAAAGCTGCACTTAAATATTGCTGTGGAATCAAATGCCTTTTCAAAATCTATAAGACTCAGGACAAACCGTTTTGATTGTTCAATCACTTTTTAATTATTATCCTAAGTTCAAACCACTGGTCAACTCATTCTCTCTTTTTCCTAAGACCACTCTTCCTTTCTCGTAAAACTTCTTCTACCATACTATAGCACCTGCATATTTTCTCCGTCATTTACTTCAAATCTATCAGGAGTTATCACATTCTCAAAATGCTCAACTTTTTTCTCCTGAAAACTATGCAATTATATTTGTGGCCCTCCTCCTATCTTTAATTGAGACAAGTCTGGATTTATCACACTATATATCTTATCATGCTAATACAGCCTCTGACTATTTTCAGTTTTGTCCATGGCCAGTAGCTCATATTTCATAGCTGGTTGTGTGATTTATCAGAAACTTCTTGTAAACGTCCCTTCTGTCTTATACTAAGCTTCAAGGGTTTTTGGTAATATTCATAGCTATTTTTCTAAATTTTGTCCCTCAGAGACATCTTAGGTTATTTAGGAGACTTTTTACCTAAAATTATACCATCCATCAAACTAGACCATCAAATTCTACGCTCGCAAAAGTTAAAATTAAGTGACGCTTATATTTCATGTTTGTCTTTCAATTTAAATTCAATTAAAAACAACATTTCATTTTTCATTTCAGAAACTGCATATGTACAGTGCAGTTTCAGCAAAAGTAGACCTATTCCATTGCTTTACCTAATGTCAACAAGATCGTAAAGTCAATCTTGATTGGTAATTTTTGTTTTTTTTTTAAGCTAACAAATCGTATTTTATTCTAAATTCTTACATCAACTCCCTTACAGTACAAAATGGCAATGTGAAACAGCTACAATCCACTGGAACTGAATTTGTATGTTGATTTAAAACTATCCGCATTAGTTTTTGATGTCAACAAAAAAGCAGATTAATGGCTTTGCCTCAATATCAAAAACTATAAAAGTGTGTATGGCACATCCTCAAATGTAAAAGAAAATAGGAAATAAAACTTTGAAATCTTCACCTAGCCAGGGATTTTCATTGATAAGTAACCCACTTGGTAAAAGAGTTATAAGGATCAGTCTAAATCTTAAGAATTATCAGGAAACATAAAGATTGATAATGATTAATGCAGATTTTTCCAAAACGAGAAAACTTGAACAAAAATAGGTGAAATAGAAACAGCAATGCAGCGAGCCAAAGTTCATAATCCCTTTTAGTTCCAAACAACTCGAAGAAGAAGGACAAAAACATGCTAAATGTTTTTTTTTCTTTTTCTGCCCCCTCTTGTGGTGAAAAATATAAATCCTATCTTTTCAGTTTTCAAAATTGGGACAATTTTTTGAAATAGAATTTGCCTAGACCAGTTAGTGTCAGCCTGAAATAAAGTGTTAACTATGAGCTGTATTGAACTGTCTGAAATTTAACTCACATTTATCATTAAGGAAATTTCAAAATTAAAATATAAAAAAAATCTATATCAGAAAAAATAGCATATATTTCCTAATTTGACAGTTTAAGTGTAGTCTATATACCTTAAATATAAACATTTTTCTTAATTTAGGGTTACTTTAAACAAACTATGCCTGGAAAATATAACATAACACTATTTTCGAAACTCCCTTGTCAATCCTAAGTATCCTACTATTTTTCACTTCTTTTCTTCAGGTCCTTAAGCTTATTTGAATACTAATATTTTTTTCGTAATCTTGGTGCAAGATTCCTTTTCTGAACTAGTGGCAACAGATAAATTAATAAACAGTTTTATTTCTCATTTATCTTTTTTCTACCGTGAAAATTGTGTTTTATTTCCCCACCCCCTTGAAACCCAAATATAGCCATGATTTGTGTAAGAAACTTTGTTAATTTTGTTGGTTCACATAATTTTTGTATACATCTCTCGTGAGTAGTTTACTCATAATGCCAAATAATACAAATCTAAAAAAAACAATTCAGCAAACTCGACAGTAATAGCTATACGATGAGACGCATTTGCCACGGTAATTTTTTTTTTTACTTGGACAGGGTGTTGAATGGAGAAAATGGTACTGTTTTTTGGTTTTTTTCTTTTGTTATATCAATTTTAGAAAAGGAATCTTATGCCAAGACTAATTGTTTTTTTTTTGTCTTTAAGAGTATTGTCTGAAGGTGAAGGGAGTGTTTTATATATTTAAAATACTAATTATATTTAGAATCACCTGAAGAGTCCCAACTTTCATATGCACCAATCACTTAGCAGTTTGCTAATAATTTATTTAGGTAATCTTGGTGCAAGATTCCGAGACTCCTTAGCTATGCACATAAAAAACAATAATATAGTTTGCTTTCCCACTCAGTATTTACTACCACAACCATTTTGCCCCACCCCTACCCCCTGTCCATTCCACCTGGATATAGCCCTGGGATTTATACGAAAGCTAATTAATTTCGCTGGTTTGTGTTATTTTTTTTCAATTATTTTTTATAATTAATTTGATTGTAATACCAAATAATACCAATTGAAAAAAAAAAAAAAAATCAGAAAAACTCAACCATAATAGCTGAAGGGTGAAACTCATTTGGTAGTGTAGTGAACATTTTATTTTCAAAGAGGGTTGAGCGAGGAATAAAATGATTTTATTCTTTTTCGCTATTGTATAAATTTCAGAAAAGGAATGTTATGCCAAGATTACCATTAGTTTTGTTGTTTTTTTTTCGTCTTAAAGAGTAATTGCTTTTATCAGACGATAAAGGATATGAAAATTGTCAAGGATATGACGAAATAAATTGATTAAATATTTTAGTCTTATACATTAATGAAATTAAGTACATTAAAATTACTTGAATAGTTGGCCTCAACCTCTCTAAGTACCAATCATTTAGCAAACGAGCTTGGTCATATCTTTGAAAGTGGCTTTAAATTTATATTGTTTGTTTAAGTAATAATTTTAATGTATTTCTTTATTAAGAGGCCAGGTCAAGTACTATTGAATTATACCCTTTTTCTTTTGCAAACATTGATTCGACATGGGGCCTCGGAGCCTCTGAAACTTCAATCACATACATTTTTAACAAGAAAAACGAATTGGTCTATCTTATCCAGGGCATGACTGATTCTTTCACAAAACAAAAAATAAACATAAAATGCACGGCTGTTTGTTAAGTGGGTAGACTAGAAAGTCGTTTTCAGGAAGTGCTGCATATATATAAGTGCTGAAACTGCTGCATTTTTTTTTTATCTATAAACAAAAAATGCACGAGTGTTTGTTAAGTGGGTCGATTAGAAAGCTGTTTTCTGTAAGTGCTGCATATATATAAGTGCTGTAAGTGCTGCATTTTTTATCTGTAAACAAAAATGCACGAGTATTTGTTAATTTGGTAGATTAGAAAGTCGTTTTCTGTAAGTGTTGCATATATGTACTGCTAAAGAATAATTTTCTGTATTATTTGGATATAAAGACATTTAATTATGGTAAAAATTGACCAATAGATTAATATTGAGAATATATGATAATTTGTAAATAAAAAGAAAATATTTGGAGCGAGGTTCTTTTGAAAAGATGCATTCTGTGTATTTCTTGTCATGGATTTTCTATAGGTTGCTGGTATCTTATGTAATGTTTTACGAGGCTCAATTAAAAGAATCGGCAAGAAAAGTCAGGGCTATAATTTAGAAACGTCAAAAAAATAGGAAAAAATAGAAGAGCTGTAAATTTAGTTGTTTTAGAGGATGGAATTGGGGGAAAATAGATTTCTAAATTGCCTCATTATCAGCCAAATGTTTATTTAACACATTTTTTCAAATAAAAATGTCAGTATATCCAAAAATACAATAATTATTATTTGATTTTAGTGTGATTGTTTGGTGGCAGTTTAATTTTACACTTGGAAACCAAACTATCTTTTCTTGCTCTTTTCTGTCAACACTGTGTTAGAAGTTACTCAGGCAAATTTCCTAGAAAACAATAATACTTTTTACTTTTATTTCAAGTTACATGGGTTTTGCATTTTTTATTCTTCTTCTTCTAGAGGAACAAGCACATGTGGCGATGGAGTTCCAACTTCAAGTCTGTCGTCAATAGCCACGAGTAATTTTGATTTTTGACTTACTTTTTAAAGTCGTATTTTTGCTGGTATTTGTTGTACCAACCTTCATTTCTTAATCTTGTAAGCCCTTCACACTCCGAATCTTTCCTTGCATGCTGCAAGCTTATAGCTTTGCTTAAAACTTAAATTTTTGACTTCTTTTGAAGGTTTTTCCTTTGCTATGTGTTCTTCTTCTCAGTTTCTATTGTTTAATTATTATCTTTGATGATGCTTTCCTTTGATCTAGATTTTTATTAATAATATCCAAGGTAGAAAAGTATTTATCAACAGTCCTTTAATTTTTCTTTTTTATTGTTATTTAATGAGCCAGTAAAAGCATTTGATATAGTTAGTAACAATATAAATGTAGATAAGCTGAATTTATTGCCATAACTTGGCGCGAAGTGAATTAAAAGGAAGCTGCAAAAGGCTTAACATTATATTTTTTAAAAGAAGTTTTTGAAGACGGCTAGAAACATTTTTGTTTTAAACCTTATTGTCTCTTACAGTATTTCAAAGAATACTGAAACCATTTGGAGCATCATATACATCCCTAAATATGGTAATGGAAGATTTTACTAAAAAATTTGCACAATTTGGGTAAATTACTTTATTATTTATTTCTTGTTTTAATATTATATAGTTCTATTCAACTTAAATCGACAGAATATATTACTAAAAATAAAAAAAAAATGCGGGAAAATATGATGTCCTACATTGACATTCATTCTTGCTCTGCATCAGCGCCATCTATTGCATTGCTTGGGAATCTTCAATTTAGTACTATTTTAATCCGCTTGGCAGCAACAAAGTTGGCTTTATTGCATTCTATTTCTTATATATTCAGCTAAAGTATTACAACTGATTTTTTCGACATTCTTTGACTCAAAGAATGCCTTAGTATCTCTAGAGCCGCGTTTGAGTTCGCATCTCTGATGACACAACGAGGAATTCAGTCGTTTTCTCTGGTTCTCTGATAACATGGTGGGCAAACGATTCAGAAAATATTGACATCATGTCGAAATTTCGTTTGAAAAAGAGTTAGTTTTCCTTTTGACTCTGAAATTATAAATTGAAGCAGCAAATTCGAAATTGAAGCCAAATTGATGACATGTGTTTTTAAAAAAAAAACGATGGTTTATTTGTGGTGAAGAGTGTTAAGAAGCATAGATATAAACTAAATATAAGCTGATAGTTGGTGAATTGAACATTAAAGGGTATTAGAGTAGTATATTCGGATGCTTCTACTAAAAATTGCGTTTGATATACTATTCAAAGTCGACACAAAAATGCATTGAATAAATGCTAAAGAGGTAAATGTCAAAGTATGTCAACTCTTTTGCTGATATTATAATGCTAGCTCAAACACGGCTTAGCTGAAATACTGAGCTTGAAATGTCAAGTCACCTTCAAGAACAAAAAATAGTATGTCTTGGTCATAACCAGACTCACTTACCTCCTATGAAGTAACAATGCTTCATATACATTTACTAAGGGTTTCTTGAAATTCCCTAACTTTTTTTTTTTTTTTTTTTTTTTTTTTTTTTTCTTCTTACAAAAAAAAATCTGAAATATGTTCTTGTGTTTCTGAAATTACAAAAGATTTATGTCAGAACACATTTAAAAGAAAAAAATACTTAGTTTTAATACACCGTAAAGCCCATTTACTGATGAAGTTTTATTTTGCTATCAATAATCTTTAATAGACACCAAGGCTTGTTTAGAAATCCATAATCACCTGATGCTTCCAGCTAGGCGTTCTTGATCATTTAAATGTTCAACTCTTCTAAGGTCAAGATCTTCCATTCTCATCTTTGTGATGATAGCTAGTCATAGTTTTAAATGATAGTCATAATAGTCACAAATGATAGCTAAGTCTTTATTGTGGGTGCATACTTTGGGTGCATCTGATTCTATAAATTAGTATTCACTCGTAGTTAAAAAATGTCATTGAATTTAATCAATACTAAAATTGTGACGGGGGGGGGGGCGGGGTTCTATCTAACCATACTAAGTCAATCCAATTATTTACTTATTTCACCGATGTTAATTTCAAAATAGTCATATTATTTGTGGAAAGTGGAAACTCACTGAATTTCAATTCAAAATTATTATAATATTATTTATTGAAATTAGTAAGTGGAAATTGTAAAAAATAAATGTAAATCTTCTATCAATCTAAGGTAATTATCACTAAGTAAAATCCACAAGCTGTTTGCCACCTTTGAAGTGATTTTTTTAATAGAAACCGAATTCTTGAATTATGCAGGAGACTCTTTCCTCATTCCTACAGTTTCTGCAGCTATAAAAAGCTACTTTTTTTTATTATTTATACATTCCTCTGATAATATATGCAAAACCGTACATTTTAACTATTTATTACTTTAACACTCCTCTGACAATATATCCCAAACTCTTTCTTCTAATTCTGTCTGAACATCAAAGGACAAAACCAAACGAGGATAATTTTCAGCTTGTGAGTATTGTTTTTCACTTACTGACTAAAAATTACCCTCGTTTCATTTGTCTTTTTGTTTACTTAATGTTTTTCGTTCTTCATTTTTGTACGTGAAGTAGTTTCTCCCTCTTTGAAAATTGTGGCTGCAGGCTAGGTTTCCTCTAACGTCATATTTACGTTATTTTTGCAGAGCTCTTTTAAGATAGCTTGCACCAATGTCCTTCTAATCTACAGTGATGCTACTGAATTTCATTTCTTCTAAGATTGTCTTGGGACAAAAAGCCCCTTGTTCTATCCAATGCTAATGTGGCAATTTAATTACATTACAACTTTATTGAAATACATTTCAAAGTTGTGTAATATTATTTGTGGACCATCTTATAAGTGAAGATTCTAAATAAGCTGAATGAAACCTAAATAAAATGTATTTAGAATTTTAAAAAAATTATTTCGATCTATTTCTTTCCTAACCTCTTTAATTTATTATTTTTCATCAAATCAATGTAGCTAAAATTAACCATAGAACATTTTGAACAATATTTATAATTAAAGGGTATATTGTTTTTTTTTCACTCTAGGGAGATGCTTCAACCCGGAGTGGCAAGGGCAGACAGCATTGGAAACCCGAAACCGATGCTCGGGCTCGGGCTCAGAACACGCTCGATGATTTATTGAACCAATTGAAAAATATTAGTACTGATACCGAAATAACTCCTTGCTCGTCTCCAAAATTACCACAAAAAGGAAATATTAGAAACCCACCCCCTCATCCACCAAGGAGACCCAAGTTTCAGCCCGACAGAACTTCAAGTCCCACTAATAAGCTAGTCATGACGGGTATTCGAGTTTTAGCCTCAGCTGCTTCGCCAGTGGCCAGAGAACAGCTGTCAAGCACTAGCTCAAGTACCGAAAGTATTGACTCTCAAAACGGTGTGCTGATTTCAAGAAGATTATCCATGAAGGATCATGATAGCAAAAAAAGAGAACCAGAAATATATGATTTTGGAAAAGAAGGAATAGCTACTACTAAGCCTATTTCAAAAGTTGAGCCAAATTCTGTCAAGAAAATTGAAGAAAAGACATGGGCGGAGACAGACATAATTTAACTATGTGTGCGTTCTGGACTAAACGATTAGTTTGGGCATTATAAATCACGCTAAGTCACCATGAATAATGGGTATTAAATTAGGACATTTTAATAAATATTGTTTGAGTGAACTGTATGTTTGTGTAAGTTTATGTTGGCCAAGCGGTATGTATAATGACAAAGTAATCTCTTAGTTCATGCATATTTTGTGTCTAAAACCAAAAGTATGTCTGATTTTTCTTTACAAATTACATACCATTCTCCAAACAGTCTTCCGGAAGATTTCCATCCGCTGGGGGACTTTAAATATTCATGTGACCTGGACTTTGTACCAAATGTAGAACGTTGTGATACTTGAAGTAAATATAAGGTTTATAAAAAATAGATATCGTCAAACCATACATAAAGGTAATATCTGGGATAATTGTCAAAATCTGTTCCCAAAAATATTCTCTAAAGAAGGATCGCAAGGAAAGTGTATACGAAATAACACTTTGATTAGCCTGCTCTATGTTATCCAGCTGATTCTCTCACCGAGAACAGATTCGTATCCTGTTTCTGACGAATATGTCAAATATGTGAAAATATCAGTTTTGACTTCTAGGCCTGACATTGACGATGTGACAAAAGACATTTCCAGCATCTCCCCGTGTCCTGTAAAATTTCTGTCGCCCCACTTGGAATCATGTTTCTTTTTTTGACGTTAATGTAAAAATTCTTCAAAAAATAATGTAACTGATACAGATATTAACAGAAAGGTGTATTTACCCAATAGATAGTTGGGGAAAACACAATTAGGGCAACAATATTCACTACCTTTCATCCAAAATTATCATTTGTCTATTCGCCAGAATAGAATCATATTATGCAGCTACATATCGTAAGCACTTGCTCCTAAAATTAAGATGGCTTCTATTTTTGCCAAACAGTCCGTGGTAACGGACTGTAAGTAAGGAGTGACTCGGCTCAATAGTAAACGAAACTCTTAAAAATAAAGTTTTGATAGCAATAGATACATCAAAAGAATTGACTTCCAAATGTATTAAGTTCATTAAGTTTAATGCTACCCATCAAAAACTTCGAGCCTGAGAAAATCAAACCGATTGTTAAAAAAAGGGGGGAAACACCACCAAAAAATCAAGCAATCTTAATTAGTTTAGTTTTACCCATCAAAAGTTACGTGCCTGAGAAAATTTGCCTTATTTTTGAAAAAAGGAGTAAACATTCCCTAAAAATCATAGAACCTTAATGAAAATCACAACATCAGATTTAGCATATCAGAGAACCCCGATGTAGAGGTTTCATACTCATATATACAAAAATGTAGGATTTTGCATTTTTTGCTAAAGGAAAGATCACGGATGTGTATTTATTTGTTGTTTTTTTTCCCAAGGATGATAATTTCGAACCAGTAATCGTAGAAGATCGGGAAACGTTTCATTTGATCAAAATCACAAGTTCTAGCGCCCTTTTTAATTGACCCAAAATATTGGATGGTATCAGCCCCTTTGTTCCAAATTTTTGTGAAATAGCCATTTGATTTAGCATAGTTTAAAGATTCGATCACTATACCTCTGGGGATGACATGACCCCCCCCCATTTCCCTTGGGAAAACGGCTGTAAGTTACAGAGTTTCCCCATTGTTTACATATAGCAATTGTTATTAGGAAGCATAAGAAAATTGTTTGGAGGGTATTTTCTGCGTGGGGCGGGGATTCTCCACGGAGAGAATTCTTCGTGGAAAGAAAATTTTCTGTTTGTAATTTTTCAGGGGAAATTTTACACGGGGGGAGGGGATTTCCTGGCATGATTTGAAAAATGGCCAGACATTAAATAAATAAAACGAGTTTTTTTCATCTGAAAGTAAGGATCAACATTAAAACTTAAAATGCGGATAAATTATTCTGTATATGAAGGGGGCTACCCTTACTCTGTCGTCTGTCTTTACGCAAAAGTTTGACTTATTGTCGTATTTTCTTAAGAAAGAATGCTTAAACGCAAGGGCCGTTGAATTTGAATGATACATATTTTTAAAGAGCTTAGAGACTTCAGCGTAAAGAGCGAGGGTTGGGGACGGGCAGTCCCTCCTCATATACTCAATAATTTCTGTCAGTTTCAAGTTTTAATGCTGCTCTTAATTGTCAGGTAAAAAACCTGTTTAATTTATTTAATTAATAAATTGGTCCCAGATATTGATAAATATCAAGTAGATAGGGCACTTCGGTATCAGTTTGAAACACAAAAACACATTAGTTGCTTAAACTCTTAAATTAATTGAAGCTGGCGGAGAAGAACTCAGCATGTGCTGAACGGTTAGTATCTTAAATTTGCTTGGCAAACAGCCGTCAAGCATGAGAATCTAGTGGTTTTCCCAACCGTTAATAGAAGCAAATATTTAACGGGAGACATGGTACCCATCCTATCTAATTTTACTCAAATTAATGAAAGTCCTACAACGATTTTATATGTAAGCCTTAGAGAGCAATTGCTGCAGAATTTGATTAATTTCAATTTCACCTCAATTTCAATTGAAATTGAAAATGATCTTTTGGTTTTGGACACAATGATATATACTGCCAGTTTATTTATGTTAAAAAAATGCATATCTTTAAATATTCATTTGTTTTTATAGAAATTAACAAAATATGCGTGCACTATAGAGTGTTTTGTTGCTATTTTGATTGCACAAATTTATTATGCTTTTTTGTTTTAATTCCTTGCCTAAAAGTTTTTGCACCAACCTGTAGTTTTTTTATTTTATTTATCTCCCTAGACAACATTTCATAGTGGGCTAGTTATCTTCCCTAGTTTTGAAGAAGCTCCTCAAGGCGGGATATCTCAACCAAAGACGGAACAATTCTGAGTTCTTTAAAAGTGGGACTTTAAAAAGGGGGCTAAATGTCTTACCCCTTTAGGTTTTATGAAATTACAAGTTTGACTTTATTTTATATTCGAAGTTTATTTTTCCATTTAATTTTCTAACAAATACCAGTATATAAGTTAGCTCATTTCTGGCTATGATGCTTAGAATGTAGTGTGATTCCCCTCAAATTTGAATTTGTTGCCCAAATTTAGCTTTGCCATACTTTTTTAGATAAAATTCAATTTAATATTATTTTTAGATAGGTATATTTCAAGCAACTTTAGCCTCACATGAAGACAATAGTGGCTCATATTATTCGTGTAAACTACAGTTCCCCCTACTCCTTATTAATCGATCCTTTACTTATTTAATCACCTTATTAATCTACTTTTTAATCGATAATGATAGTTCAAGATAAATTTATTACTGTGTTTCATTTTAAAGGCTATCAAAATAAAGCATTAAAGATTCCTTCGAATTCCTTCGAGTTTTTGTTTAAGGCATTAGGCACCATGTCTTATGCTAATTCCCTGGAACGGCTGTTGTATTTATGTTTCCTTTTACTCTTTTAAGTTTGTATAGCGCAAATTTTGAAAGCCATATTTGTTACATTAGAAACCAGTTATTCTTTTAAGATCATATTTTAGATTATATTAAAAATTAATTATCTATTTTGAAGTAAAGAGCCATGTTAAAAATAAAAAAGGAAAAAAGGCTAGCATAGATTTTGTGAGGGTATCTACCCGGCTGGACGGGGGGGGGGCAATTCACCTTATTCAGTAAAATCTTATGCTTACACTCAATCCTGATAATTTATTTATGGGTAAAATGTTTTCCTGATTAGGGTACTATGATCCTAGCTAGAACAATAGGTCCTCCGTTTAACTCTGGGAAACATTACCAAATGCTTTACTTAGAATTCGGCCAACAGGACAGATATAGCCTGTGGTAAATTACACTTTGTCCACCAATCTCCAAAACAATAAAGTTGCTATCCGTAATTCTGATCAACAATGTCCTAAAATTTTAATTCCAGTAAAGCACAAGTTTGTATTTTTCATAAATAGCAAGGAAGGATTAGATGCTAAAAATTGCAAATGTAGTGGGTACCATTGTGCCTACTTCCCTCCCCCATTAAAAAACGAAAAGATTATTACATCTATTTCAGTATTCAAATTCAAGTTTCGAGTCTTGTTATTGTGATTTCAAGAATTTACCCTTACCAATTACATAAAAGATAAGAGGCCTCAAAATGAATTCCTCTGCAGTTGTTTTAGCATAATTTCCCCTTGTGTTTAGGATGATTTTATGTAATAGCTTCCACAGAGGTCTTATATAGAAGTTTAGACATATATTCATTGGCTTAGTGACTCTTAAATAAAGTTATTAGCTGAAGTCACCTCCTGAAAAGAATTGAATCTCCTCAAAAATTGGAGCATAGATTAAACCCTGGTTGGCCTTCATCATTGATCATAATAAAAAACACAAACCAAAGGTTCATCGATTCCTGGTCATGACGAAAGAGGCTAGGAAGCACATTATAAGGGATAAGAAAAGTCAAATTTCACTTCAGCAACCACACAGCCATATTTTCATCGGTGGTTGAGAAAACCACCGTTTTTTGGGCAAACCACAGTTGAGAAAACATTGTTTTTTGGGCAAACTTTCAGTCCACTTTTGTTTCAAATTGGAGTTAAACATTCATTTCTTTTCACTTACAAAACCATTTTTAAATAATAAGGGGTTCAAGTTTATGTTCAGAAATAAATTTACTGTTCATTTATTTTTTTAAATAATCTGTTCCAGTATGGCACTAAACCAAAAAAAATATTTGTTTCAAATGAAATTAAAGAGCGGTAGTTAAATTAAAAGTTATACTTATAATTTTGAACTTTAAAAAGTAAACTACCTTGTTTAAACCAATCCCAAATAAATAGATTGTTCTTTTCTCGAGACCTTAGGCATGGGCTACAGTCTGTAAAGAACTTTGAGCTATATACTAAAGAATGGGAAGTTAAGAGGGCAGAAGTCATCATATGCAGTATCCATATATACCTCCTCAACTTCCCTTGGCTGTTAAGCTCAAGTTCAACTTTACATCTAAGATCAATGTAATAGAAGTGGAAATTACTTAATCAGTCAAGGGTCTTAAAAAAGAATTTTCCTTAACTTTTTCTGTCCAAAGGCTGCAATTAAGCCGTCGTACCCCGAAGAAGATACTATATGCTTTTCGACTGACATGATTACAAGTGTTGGCAGGGTCTTGACCGATCTTAAGTAGGTCATGATGAATTTTAATTTACAAAAACTATTCTCGGTAGCCGCAACAGTTATGGATATTTAAGCAATTATTCTTAGTACAAAACTATATTTGGATAAATTTCAATGAGGTCATTTTCTCTAAGATAGTTCAGAGCTGTTACAATGTCAGTTCATCTTTATCATTCTTTTTGGCTTCTTCGATCACTCGTGAAAATATTTCCAACTTTTCACACAGCTTAATGCCTTCTATGTCATGTTTATCTCTTTCGGAAAGTTGTCTAGTAAAAATATGGTTTGACCTAAAAAAAATTGCTATACAAATGATTCTTTCAATATTCAACTAAAAGTGTGTGCTGATTCCGAATCCAAAATATTTACCACTCTAGCTCTTTCACAAATTTGAGTTTTTCGAGGTTGAATTTGAGGTTGAGGCAAAAGATGTTGATTGAGTAAATAGCAGCAAATGTGATTATATTTGTCATTTCTACGCTCTTTTTTTGCTAATAAAAATGAAACTAAATATTGAAAGTCAAAAGAATTGTTTGGGGCTTAAAGCTTTGAGAGAGAGAGAGTGCGGTTGAGAGAGAGCTTCTAGGAAAACTGTGAAAAAAAGGGTTAACCTCAAACAAATTATTATACAAATGATTCTTTCACTACCCGACTAAAAAATATGTGCTGTTTCCAAATACAAAAATGTTGCCGCTCTAGCTCTTTCAAAAATTTGAGTTTTTTAGGTTGGGGTTGAGGGTGCATTTTTTAAGGCAAAGTCCTCAAAAGACAATTCCTAATTTAGGAAGTGGTATAGGGGTTTGATTTAACATACCTAATACATCAGAACATTACAGCAACTTCGATTGAGGATGGAGAGGGCGGGGTAATCTCCGAGGCAAATTTCAGTTACTTAAAAGTATGAATTTTTCGGAAATCATCATCGTCCACGAGTTTCAAAGGATTTTCACGTCTCCGATTCTTTGTCTGAAAATTCTACTTTATAACTGATGCTAGTAAAGGTTTCTTTACTAGCCGATCCTTTGTCGATGCTAGTAAAGGTTTGCCGTAGATACAGAGGTAGATTTGACGTACAAGAATTAACAATTAACAAAAAAAATTAACAAAAATCTAATATGTTAATTGAAACTAGAATAATTCCTGAAAATTGTAACAGAATCGCTAAAGTTATTATGTAAACTGCAATAATGTTTATGGTGTCTGAGTGATAATTTTAATTTTTAGGGTTCAAACTAGAAAAATACCTGAAAATCTTAAAATTAGTTTGCTAGTAAAGGTTTGATGTTGATGCTGGTAAAGGTTTGCGGTAGATACAGAGGTAGTTTTAAGGTACAAGAATTAACAAAAAATCTGATTTGTCAATTGAAACTAGAATAATTCCTGAAATTTTTAACAGAATCGCTAAAGTTATTATGTAACTGCAAATATATTTATGGTGTCTGAGTGATAATTTTAGTTTTCAGTTCAAACTAGAAAAATACCCGAAAGTTTTTAAATTTTCTAAAGAACAACTTGAAGGTTTTATGCATTGATTCAAAAGTCTTTCATCCAAAGTTGTTGACAGGGTCCTTATTATTTCATGTATTGAAGCTTCGAATTTTGGCTCGCAGCTTATTCAGATTGCATCAACAACTACATTAAAATAATATATATTAATTAGTTCTCGAGGCGAAAGATCAAGAGACGCATCATTCGATTTATAATCCTTGATCTGGGGGTTTTAAAGGCTATTTGATGGAGCCCAACTTCTTCTGTCATCTTCGTCACTGCCATCAGTTCAGATGGATTGCTACTGTTATTGTACTCATCTAGCCACTTCAGGGATACTTTTAAGTGACTTACTGCTACATCGAAATGAATGTCTGGACATTATGTTAGTCGAACCGCAAGGACCAGTTAGGCCCCCCGAATTCATTACAGTTTGTGGAGCCCACATTAAAGTTGTTCTAACTTCATCTATCTTGACTCCATGATTTCGAATAATAGCTCCATGGACGCTGTACTGGGCGGCCGAATCGCAAAAGCTCCTTCTGTAGTCAGAAGACTCAATGTCATTTGGAGATAGCCCAATATTTCTAGGTGCACGATTATGTGCATATATAACTCATCCATGAGTTCAGTCCTACTCTAGGTGGCTGAGATATGGCCCCTCAAATCCACCATCTTGAGTACGATATTTGCGTACAAAGAGCACTGATAGAAAGCTCACTCGGGGGCATAAATAGTAAGATAGAAAGTAGAGAGGATCATTGCTTCTAAATACTGAAAGCTGGTCACGCCAGAGTCAACATTCATCGTGAAATCCATAGTGGTTTTGAAAGGGGCTATACTGACATGGATCTTTAATGTAGCCCATCTCTGATTTGAGCATGGGAATAATGTGTAAAGCCTCCGCAAGAGTCCAAACAAATGGATGGGCTTGTAAACATGATAACCAGCGTCTCCTAAAACAGGATTCATGCTGTAGTTTCCATTAGGTGCGAAAAAAGCTTTAGGACCAAAATCCTTTTTTGTTTCAATCATTTTTGTAGCTCTGTCCTCTACCGTTTCCTAAAAGCAAGCCTAACTGGTTTAGCTCTTTAAGCGGGTATTCAGCTACTTTTCCCTGTGGTTGTTTCAACTCCTAGAAATCCAAGGAAATTATCTTTTATAGTGCCCGTTTCTTTGTTTGTCGTCCTTAATACCACAGATAGCAGCTCAATCCTAAAAACATGCCTCTTACAGTTCAGGATAATTGCGTTAATAGTCAGGATGTTTGATGTTGAGTACATTTTCAATTATCTTACTCTTAATACGACTCACCACGAGCTGAATTGACTCCTCTTGCATGGGTTTTCCAAGGTAATGGTTTCTAGCAACTTCATTGTTTAAGACTTGGCTGAGGTGCTCTTTTAATTTGGGATCAGATTTAGTGATCAATTAAAAAAAAAACTCTATGAAATCACAATTTGAGTTTGAAATATAGATTTTGTCGGTGGCAACTTAACACATTTTTATGAGAAGCTAAATAATATACAATTGCTAGGAGTTTTTCAAGATGTATTTTTAGCCTTTTGCTCTTCAGTCAGCTGGTCTAAAGTTTCCCTTGATTCTATGCGTTTCTCTAAGTCCAACCACTTTAGCATATATTTGCTGTGGGTTTGGCTAAAATGATCCATTTATATGGATTATTTTGAGGGACGTTGCCTAAAGATCACAGAAAAAGGTAATGGGAGAACATGGAATCACAGCGGGAAGTAAAACTTTCCTGGACTTAGGTTATGCTGATGATTGAAGCATCGTATATGAAAGTGTGAGCAAAGTGAACGAAATTTTAGAGGTTTGGTGAGTTCAGGGTAATACAATAGGCTTGGAAATTGATGTTAAGAAGACTAAGTCGCTAAGGCTAGGAATAACAGAAGGTGAAAAGGTGAGGTTAGGTAACGAAAAGATTGATCAAGTGGATAGTCAATACGGCGGGTGCAGTGAAGATGTTAAAAGGCCCAGAGTGTTTTTTCACAGTTGAGAAAAGTTTCGAAGAGTAGACATATAAGTCTGTGAACCAAGATTAGACTATAAGAAGCTAAAGTGATGACAATGGTCAAGTAAGGTTCTGAAGTAAGGGTGCTCAAAAAAACGGAGGTAGATTTTATAGAATTTTTTCCAGAGCATTACATGAAATTACAATTTAAGTTTGAAATATATATTTTTTCTGTTTGCCACGAAAACAGAAAGAATATATATATAATATAATTTGATGATTGTCTGTTGCCACGGATTATTTTGGGTACACGACTGTCTGACTGTATTTCAAATAGTGGGCTGAACGAAAACTGTGATTAAATCCTGCTTTTTAAGGCCATAACGAGAGAAAGTTTGAAATGGCTAGGGCCCGGTCTGTGGATGAAGGATGTCAGATTGCCATAGATTGTTCTATTTGGTAAACTGTCTAGGGCTAAACAGAAAGCGGGTCGTCCTTGATTGTGGTGGGAAGATCCTGGATGGGTGTGAAGAGAGAGGCTCTGAATAATTGGGGATGGAAGAGGAGCGCGAAAAGCTGTCTTGGCCTTAGGCGGCTTGGTCTTGCAGCGAGTTGCTGTTAGTAGTAGTGGTAGTAGTAGTAGTAGTAGCAGTAGTTTAGAGTTATATTTGTGTGTTTCCTATCGTTTGTATCTTCGTCTAAACTCAGAAATTTTGCCGAAGTTGGTCCACTTGAAAATACGCGGCAAGTAAAGCAGTACACGGAATTTTTTGTTCCAGAGTAAATTGACTATGGCCTCTTTTGTTGCTCACTGTTTGTTAAGTGTATGGGGCAGTGAATATTACTAAGATTACAGCCACTGCCAATTTTTGGAAAAGCAATATTGGTCATTTGAACAATACCCTTTTCAATAATTTGGGTTAGTTAGCTCTAACAATGTTAATTGATTGGGCCATAATTAAAGATCACAAACGTTATTATTTCATTCCTTTACACCAGTCTTTAGCTAAATAGTTACCTCATCTTTCATTGCCAGTAGTATGGAAGACAGGTTTGGTGACAATGGTCATTGAAGAAACTGTGATCCTAGTGGTAGTACAGTCACAGTAATTAACGATGAAGGCGGACCTCCATAGACATGATCTTCTGACGAAAGCGGAGGAGCAACTTCTTCATTCTCAAATGAGAGTAACATATTATCAGTGTTTAACGGTACCTCATTTTCACTTAGATTCTCTTCAACCTTTAAAAACTTAGTAAGTGAATTCCGAGCCTCGCCTTCAAGTTTTTCACTTTTTCTTACATTTCCAGAACTGTATTTCCTTCCTACGTCTGACCCGCAGTAAGTCATCCTTCTGATCAATATACAACGAACACACACTGCGGTCGCAATTGGTAGAAAGCAAATATGTTACAAAACGACCAAAAACAATGCATTAGCTTGCGATGATGACGCTCACTCACCCCAGTTTAGGTATTTATATGTGCTGTGATGCACGTTCCTATTTTCCCCATTGAAGAGTTCTGGGACACATCCTGTGCAGTGCATTTCTCCTTGGCTTCTCATTCGCACGTGTGGAATGACGAATTAATATACCTTTGCTGGGATTTCATGCCCTATTAGGCAACATAAACCTTTCAGTCCCATGTGTCCCATTTCTGAAACAAACGCTCATGACTGAATATATATACTTTGGCTGTGCTAACTCGCTGGCTGAAAGTTAACAAAAAAAATCGGAGCGTGGGTTTTTCTCTGAATTTTTCTCTGAGTGATGTGGTAGTTTTACACTTGGAAGATTATTTGACTTTATTTCTGCTGATTTTTGGTTTAATGAAACTCTTTACTTTTTTTTGAAAAACTCGTTTTGTGGAAAATGTTTTTTTAAATTAATTTTTTGTTCTTTTTTTTTATTTACATAGTCCACACCAATGTTTTAATCCTGACACAAAAAAACAAAAAATTTCAGGTCAACCCCTCAATGTCCTCTTGAAAACCTGTGTGAGAATAGTGTTTTTGATTTAGTCCCATACATTTTCCATATTTCCCTATTTTTTTCCTTAATACCCTTAGTTTTAGTAGCAGCAGAATCAGTAGTAGCCGTAGGATTAATAGTAGTAGTCTTAACCTCAGTGGCAGCAGTAGTAATAATAGTATTATGAGTAGAAGCAGTAGCATTAGGATGAGAATATTTTCATTTGGCTAGTTCAACATCCCCCACAAAAAGACCCGTTAGTTCCAACTTTGCAAACCAAACTGTTCCTAGGATATCGATTTTAAGCCTCTTTGATATATTGCATACAGACGGCATGTTGCAATTAAGTTCTGTCCCCTCCCCCCAAAAAACCCTTGAAAATTTTCCAAAATTCTTTTTTTTACGAGTAGAAAAAGTTTTCTAAATAAATTTCTGTTTGTTTTTATTGACATAGTATTTTTTTGCGAAATTTTTTTTATATCTTTCCGGTTTTTTCGATAAGAATCCATAGCTTGGCTTGCTCATTTGTATGTTGGAGAAATTTTTTCACCAATGTTTAACCCTGACACAGATAGTATTGTTTAATTTAATTTTATATCTCGTAGAGTTGACCTGAAAAATAAAACATCATATCATTCCTCCAAAAAAATCTATCTCTACTATTTGATAACCCTGATATACTTACAATCTTTTGATTTATTTGAATTGTAAGAACAGATGTTGTAATAATAGTAGCGTCGAAAGTTTAAACCTTAATACCCCAAATCGGCCTTGATATATTGCTTAGAGCATATGCACAGTGCCTTTTGATTTAGTTTAAAGCAAAATTTAGTTTTAAAGCAAAATGGGACCAATTAAATAAATGTGGAAGGTTGACATAGTCAATATTCTTAGAGATATAGTTACTGGACTGTTCTACTATGCTGAACAAAATGGCTATCTCAAAATTTTGACTGGATGTGTTTGGAAAACGAATGGACTTGGAAGGAGGGCGGCTTGACCTCCAATCTCTATTGACTCTTAAAAAGTGCACTAGAACTTTCAGATTTAGTTCAACATCTGCCTACATATTCCTTGAAAGCTTTACTTTAATATTCTTAGCTTGCGTAGTAGCAAAAGTTATAGTTGCATTAGCAGCAGTATGCGCTTATAACCATTGGTTTCTTCAACGCCCCATTGAACCCACGCTGAAAGTTTGAAATTAATACTATCAACCAATCTTGAAGCATTTCTGGTACGTTCTCTTGACAACCTGTCTGGGCACAGTGTTTTTTTTTATTTAGTTCCACACAGTTTTAATATTTCCCAATTTTTCGCCTTAATACCCTTTGTTTTAGGAGCAGCAGTAGTAGTAGTGACAAGTAGAATTAACAGTAGTAGCCTATGCCTTAGCGGCAGTAGTATTAGTAGTAGAAGTAGTAATATTAGTAGTAGTTCTAGTAGTATGATTAGAACCAGTATCAATAGGATACAAATATTGTCTTTTTTGTTAGTTCAACATCACCCACAACAAGCACTGTTAGTTTCAATTTCACACACAAATCTGTTCCTAAGATATTGCTGTTGCGCCCTTTTGACAACCTGCATACAGACGGCATGTTGTAATTAAGTTCACCTGCCCCCCCCCTCCCCTCCGAAAAGAAATTGAAGTTTTCACCTTCATACCCTTAGGCATAGTTGTAACAGTTGTCATAGTAGTAGCCTTGGTATTACTAGTAGTTGCAATAGAAATTGTAGTTGAAGTAGTAGTAGTAGTAGTAGTAGTAGTAAACCTAGCAGTGATAGTAGCGTTAATAGTAGCCTGCACATGTTGCCTTCTGGTCAGAGGATCTTCCCTTTTTAGCATTCTCTGAATGCTCCAATTTAATACCCAAACCAATTCTTGAGATGCGCTCTGTTGACAATGTGCATGCACATAGTGTCTTCTGATTTAGTTCTAATTTTTCCTCAATATTGTCAATGGAGTAGTGCGGTAGCACTAGCAGTACTGGTGGTAGTTGTAGTATTAGTAGTAGCATGCAAACATTGCTTTTTTGATCATCTCCCTTATCATTTCCTGAAAGTTCCAAGTTAGGGTACCCAGTCATTCCTGAGTTACACCCTTTTGACAATCCGTATAAACATAAAAAAAGATTGGATTTATTTCAACACTCCCCTCAACATCCTCTGAAAGGGTCACCTGAATGGCCTTTGTCTTTTTGTAAGGTAAAGTTCAAACATGCAGACCTTTCTCCATAACAAATACTATGGGTAAACAAGGACCAAATTGCCTGAATTACAGCCCTTGCGCAAAGGACAGTGGGGAGGTTGACATCCCCATACACATAATTAATGGTACTTTCAAGAATGCGGAACAAATAGCTTTCTTTAAATTTTGATTATATATTTTGGGGAATGGTAGGCTTATGGGGGAGGGGCGGGTTGCCCTCCATTCACTTTTGACTCTTAGAAAGGGCACTAGAACTTCCAATTAAGTGATCCCAATCTGATCCGAAGTTTGTACGACCACCCGTCCCTTAAAAGTCTTATAAGCCCCGGGATATTACTTACAAACCTTGCCCCTGGGCTCTAGGGGGTTTTGTCCACCCTGAAGGCATTATTTTATGTTCCTTTGGTTATTTTGAACAAAATGGCTATCTTACAATTTTGGTTGGATGTGTTTGGGGAAAAGAGGATATTAGGGGGGGGGCTGGTCACCCTCCATCATTTTGAATCTTGAATAGAGAACTAGAAATTTAAAGTTCTAATCAAATGAAGCTCTTCTAAAGTTCACAAAACAATCCCTTCCGGAAGGGATTGTTTTGTGAACTTGTTAAAGCTTATATGCCCTCAGGGCATAGTTTACAACCCTTGTCCATAGACTCTGGGGGGGTTGTGTGAACTCAAAAGGCCTTGTTATGTGATAAATTTAAAAAACTTTTTCCATAAAAAAAGTTTTCCTTAGAAAAGTAAAGAGCTCCATTAAGCCAAAAATGAGCAGAAATAAAGCCAAATAATCTTCCATGCGTAAAACTACCACAAATCACTATCAAAGGCAGTGCAATAGAGTTGCTTAAGTAAAGAGCGATGTCGGCACAATGTATTTTTTTTAAACCAGGGCACTTTGTATCGAAGGATATTTCGTAGAAACTTCAAAAAGGACTCATTCGATTGGAAATTGAAAGAGCTACTGCCCTTTATAATAGTCGAAAGTGATTGGAGGGCAACATTCAGTCAAAATTTTATGACAGCCGATTTTCAGCGTAGATGAAAGGTCCAGAAATTATGTCTTTGAGGATGAACCCCACCACCACCTCCCCTCCCCACAACCCTCAGGGCAAGGGTTGTAAGTTATGCCCAAGGGGCATTTAAGGTTTTATAGAAAGACAGATCGTATAAATTTTGGAAGGGGCTCATTGAATTGTTAATACGGAGTTCTAGTGGCATCTTTAAGAGTCAAAGTGATCAAAGGGTATATACCCCCGCCCCAAACATCGGATTTTTCCGAAATACATATGATAAAAAATTTTCGATGGCCATTGTTGTCGTAGAAACTTGGAAAAGGGCTCATTAGTTTGGAATTAAACGGGTTAGTGTCCATTTAAATAGTCAAAAGTGACTGGAGGGCAGTAATCCCCCCACACCCTATGCACAGCATAGTCAAAATGTCTGGGAATTATGTCTTTGAGGATGACAACCCCCCACTTTTTAAGAGTCAAAACTGAATGGAGGGCAAACAGCCCCCTCCCCTAAGCCTATTCTTCCACAAAATAGACCCCCGATCGAAATTTTAAAAGAGCTAGTTTGTTCAGCATTGTTGAAAGATCCAGTCATTATGTCTTTGGTGACGTCAAACTCCTGCCTTAGAGCAAGGGCTGTAAGTTAGGCAAGTCGTTAATTGTTTACATATAGTATATGTTATTAAGAAAGGTATGCATGCTTTAACTTTACTTTCAAAGGAGATGAAGGGCATTCAGGCGAGCCTTTAAGAGAATGTTGAGGGGAGTGTTGAAGTAAGTTAAAACACGTTATGTATATGCGGATTGTCAAAATACCTTAGACAGTAGTCGTTACCAGGCACCAGTAAATGGCACCACTAAATGTTTTGACACCAGTAAATGTTTGTACATCCATTAATCAGCGTCTTTGCTTTTTTTTAATTATCGTACATTCGATTTGACTTCTATTTACACCATCAACTGAAGTTCAAGGGGGATTATTGATATCAAAAGGTGAAAGCACAAGCCACCAACAGTTTAGGCCGTGAACGGTACAAATGTCGAGTAGACGTACTCTACTGTCATTAATACGACCCAAGAAATAACAGCCCAACGCACCAGGCATGTCATAATCTCTAATCTTGCAATCACCACACACATTTAAAAGATTATACTCAGGTTCTATGTTCACTTAATCATTTATAGTATGGACCGTTTCAAATAGCATCATAAGCTTCATTCGCGGGAGCTTAAGCAGTAATGACGGTCAGTTTTGACAGGAAGCCTGCAAATCGAGCCTAAGCCTTCGCTCAATCTTTGGCATAAACTTAAAAATCGTCTTCTTTAAGATTAAAATTTAAAGTTTGGGACGTTCATAACACCTATAGAAGTTACAAAAGTAAAAACATAGTGAACAGCTCATCTCGGCGCGAACTTAAAGCTCTTACTCACTCTTTAAGGCGATAATTAATTGGTTGGAGCACCTCCTCGCCCCTTGATGCAGTACACAGCCCCCTTCGGTTAGCAGCACACGGACCTCCGTTTCCACAACTCCTAAGACAAATTGTGGGTGCGTTGCGTCTCCAGCTTACTTTTGGAACCTTCTATGGTCTATATTTTATCCGTTTTGGAAAAAAAATACGGGCGTTTTATCTCTGACCCTTTTGGTCAACTGTGCGCGCGTTTTACCTTCGACTATCTTTGGTAAACAGCGTGTACAATCTTTGTCCAAACTTTATAAGAGACGGGACGAAGAGTAGTCCCTTTACAATGGACGGAGAGAAGGGCTACTTACTGCTGATCGTATATGGTCAGGAGTGGGTAGTCCTACTATTCGTCCTTGACTGCCTTTTATTGATTATGTTTAGTGTACGCTACATCTTTGATTTCTTAGGTAAACAATGATCAAGATCAATCTCAAAGCCCTCGGGTCAGTAATATGTAAGCTCCCGTCGCTGACGTCTTCGACAATCAGTACACATTTTGTCATATCTTCAAATTTTTTTTTATTTTCTCACTGCCAAAAAGTAAGATTTAAATGATGCAAATTTTTTCTTCTTTGCACTTTATTTCCTTCGTAATTAAGAGAGAAAACGTGATTTCTACGAAATAGAAAAATATAGTGAAAAAGCTTAATGCCCTGCTAGCAGATGAAGCAATGTTCCCATTCCATATTAGGCTATTGCTTAATTCCGAAAGTATCGACCTGCAATAAATCTGGTGCCAAGATGTTCTTTTTCAAATGAAATATATTTGATGGCCGAATATTTTCTATGCAATGTCGAAGAATTGATAGAGAAAATGATTGTTCCAGAATGTCCTCCTGAATATACTCATGTTGTTTCGTTTTATAATTTTTTAATCACTGTTTTGTTTACTTGCTCAGTTGTTATCACATTAAAAAAAGTAATATTTTTAAAATTCCATTAAAGAGCAGCATCAAGACTTTACATGAACATAAATTATCTCACATTTGTTCGGGGATGTCATCCTCTCAACAGCTCAATTCTTGCGCTAAGGCTTGGCTAATGATTTTTAAAAGAATATCACCATACAAGAATCATAGCCAATCAACGAATGTAGAGGTTTGTTCACCGATTATCTTTCACAAACATTTAAATTGAAAATTGTATTGTTTATAGCATGTACTAAATGAACTCTTTCATAGCCTGAGTTATGTGATAAAATAAATTAAACATTATATAGCATTGCTCATGTGTTATTGCATTCGTTAAAAGAGCACGGAGACAAAAAAAAAATGATATTTTGTATCATAAATTGGTAGGAGTGGTGTTGTGAGGAAAAATAACAATCTTTATTTTAGGTTAATATCTTTTCAATTTAGCTCTAAGCATTGTTGGTTACTTTTACTAAAATTAAAATTTTTGTTCGTTTTCAATATTATGTTATGGGCTATGTAAAAGACGGCTGGCCTCCTTATCCCCTTGCTATTTGTTTTAAAAATCTACATTTGTATAACTCTGCTTTTGAACAGGCTCAAGCCGCTGTATTCATTTACGCAATAAAAAATATTCTTTGGAGAAAAAGACAAGACAGATAGTCTGAGTGAGAGGCAAAACTGGCATAACCCTTTTTCAGAATGGTATAAAAATGATGTTATTTCCACTCCTTGATAGATAGTCTATCATCCATCCATCCTAGGGCAGAACTAGAGTAGATAGGCTTGGAGTAAGGGTAATTCAAATAGTCTTATCAGTTCTATGAGCCATTTCAATGCAGTTGGAGGCATATATTTTCTAAGATTTATGACTGACCATGTCCACAGGATTTGCAGGCAATTGGGCACCTGAGACTGTTCATATTATATGACCTTTGCCTACTGGGAAAGCTCACTGGAATTGCATTGGGGATGATCGAGATTTTTGGGCTGACTCATGATGGACAATGTCCACCGGACTTGTATGCGAAACGGGGGACTGAATTTTCTTGGACTCAAAGGTGAACAAGTGACCTAAGCCTT
Source organism: Artemia sp. Qi Xiang Cuo (assembly GCF_049724085.1). Classification (NCBI taxonomy): domain Eukaryota; kingdom Metazoa; phylum Arthropoda; class Branchiopoda; order Anostraca; family Artemiidae; genus Artemia; species Artemia sp. Qi Xiang Cuo. The sequence continues at coordinate 28,040,314 of NC_142794.1, read as the reverse complement.
ATAAGGCACGCCCTCCTAGATTCTCAGGGGGGCTACCGAGGTATAGGATTGACACATGATGGTTACCGGACGGTTACCGGGAGATATTAGTCCTAATGTCCCTCTTTAATTTGTTTGATTGACCGATTCCAAGGGATCGGGTTTAAATTAGTAGAATTTAGCCTTAAAACTTTAAAATGCACATTTGTGAAATGTTTGTGTCTAAATTGAATTTCTGTTTTATTCTCTTAGGCGGTATTCCCAGCTTGAACTCTGTATCAAACTGATTTTCAGAGATTTCTTCACACTAAAAACTCCGTCAAACCTAGGTTTGAGACTGAATTAGAATAGATCAAACAGTTCGTGGTAACTAACTGTAAGTAAGGAGCGACCTGGCTTAATAGTAACCGAAAACTCAAAAAGAAATTTGATACCAATAGATACATCAAAAGAATAAAAGAATCCTATTTTTATGCTGATTTAAAATATATGAGTTTCATCAAGTTAAGTCTTGCCCATCAAACGTTATGACAAAAAAAAGCCTGAGAAAATGTTCCTTATTTTGTAAAAAAGGGAAACATCCCCCAAAAGTCATAGAATCTTATTGAAAATCACACCATCAGATTCAGCGTATCAGCCATGTTGTTCAGCAAAGTTGCAAAATCTGATAACTATGTCTTTGAGGACGACTTAATCCCACCCAGTCCCCAGTAGAAGGGCGGCAAGTTATGAACTTTGCCCTTTGTTTACATATAGCATTGGTTATTGGGAGGTATAAAGAGGTTTTCAAGGAGAATTTTTTCTGGTGGGGGGTTAGAGAGAGGGGATTATTCAGGAGGACCTTTTCATGAGGGAAGAGAATTTCCATGAAGGGGGAATTGGATTTCCCAGCAGTATTAAAATAAACAATCATAAATTAAATAAAAAAAGTTTTTTCAACTGAAAGTAAGGGTAACATTAAAACTTAAAATGAACAGAAAATATTACGTATATAAGGGGGGCTGCCTCTCCTCAATAGCTTGCTCTGACGCTAATTCTTTTTTAACTTTTAAAAGAGGTTATTATTCTAAGTAAACAGCCTTTGTAATTCAGGAGTCATTCTTAAATAACTGGAAAAAAAAAATCAAATTTAGGTAATTATAAGGTTATTATTAGTTAAAAAAAAGAGTAAAACTAATATACAAATTTTGTTTTAATTGTTCATATACGGTGAGCCAAATTCAAAACCTGCGTTAATTCAAAAACGTTCAGAAATTAATTAAAAAAAACAAGTTTTTGTTTACTGAAAGTATGGAGCGACAATAAAATTTAAAACGAAGAGAAAATATTGCATATATGAATGGGGCTGTCCCCTCCTCAACGCCTCGCTCTTTACGCTAAAGTTTGACTCTTTCTCACAACTCCACTTTTTAAAACAATAAGAAACTTTAGCGTAAAGAGCGTTTCTCTTATTTAGGACAATCTGGTTATGGCTTAAAAGTAAACAGAAATAGACTATAGAAAAACCCCAGGTAAAAGTAAAGAATGACATTAAACGTCAAACAAACAGAAATCGTCCTGTATATGAGGGGCTTTTTCCCCCGAAACTAATCGTTTCGCAGCAAAGTTGATCTATAGGGTAATATGAATGGGATTACACATTCATTTCAGAAAGCCTTAAGAATGGAAGGCTAAATGGTGTCCATTTGCATGGAACAATAATATTTTCAGTTCGGATGTTTTGAAAGGCTATCTGTAATTAAAATATATTGAATCACCAACTGGCTATATTTTTGTGCTCAAAAATGCTTTCAGTTAAGCACTAGTAAAACTATAGCATGAGTTTTCGGGTTGGAGTGTGGCAGCCCTCATTCCGTATATGAAAGGGGCCGTCCCCTCCTCAACGCCTCGCTCTTTACGCTAAAGTTTTTTATTGTTTAAAAAATAAAGTTGTGAGACAGAGTCAAACTTTAGCGTAAAGAGCGAAGCGTTGAGGAGGGGACGGCCCCTTTCATATACGGAATAATTTCTGTTAGTTTTAAGTTTTAACGTCGCTCCTTACTTTCAGTTTAAAACTTACTTTGAGTTTATGTTATTTACTTACGTTAATACTGGATTATCTGCGAAGAAAATAATTTGAGTCGTTTTGAAGAATGAATCTTTAATTGTCTTAGGCTTTTCTTCTACAGTTTTAAGTGGCCTTTATTTTGCAATAAAAAAAAAAGAAAAGATTTTTAACTGAAAGTAAGGAGCAACTTTAAAACTTAAAACGAACAGAAATTATTTCGTATATGAGAGAGGCTGCCCCCTCCTGAATCCCTCACTCTTATGCTTCAGGAGTTGTTCTTAAAGAATCGGGACTCAAGTCAGGTTTTAGCGTAAAGTCAGATTTTAGTGAATTATTGAGGAAGGGATAGCTTCCTCGTATACGGAATAATTTCTGTTGGCTTTAAATTTCAATGTTGCTCCTTACTTTCACAAAAATTTTTTATTGTTTAATTTTGATTGTTTTTCAAAAGATACCTCAAAACTCGCCTCCCCCCTCCATGAAAAAAATCCCACTTTAAAAAAAAAATATCCAGCGAAAGTTCCTCCTGCGTAAAACCCTCACAAAAAAAATCCTCATACGCTTCTATCCTCGCTGAAAACTCCCTGCTGAAAATTTCCTGCGTACAATTCTGCCTGGAAAATTCTCCTTAGCCTACTTTCATTCGAGAAAAGACTTGTTTTGTATCCAATTTCTGATCGTTTTTCAAATTGTGCCAGAAATCTTCCCCCTCTTCCTTGGATAACATTTCCCATAAATACCCCCCCCCCTCCAATGGAAAGATTCTCTGATCCCTCGGAAAATCACCCTACGAAAAAATCACTCCAGAAAATCCCGACCCTTTTGAAAATTTCTCTCCGACAATACCCCTGGAATATTTCTACATGTAAAATTGAATGGCAGAGGAGATAGTCAGACAAAAAAGAGAAATTTCATATAGGAATTCTTGAAAATTCCCCCGTGTAAAATTTTCCCTGGGATGTTCATGTTCACCCCGGAAACTTTTCACCCCATGGAAAATTCTTCGCATGGAGAATATATCCCTTCAGAAAATCCCCCCCCCCAAAAAAAATGTGTGCATACTTCCCAACAACATGTACGATACGTAAGCACAGGGCAAATTTCATAACTTGCAGCTCTTTCCCCAGGGGCTGTGGGTGTCATATCATCCCAGAAACATAGCGATTAGACCTTCCAACTACGTTGAACAAAATGGTTATCTCAAAATTTTAACCAAATGACGTACGGGAAAAAGGGTCGTGGAGGGGGGCCAGTTGTCCTCTAATCTTTTGGATCGATTAAGATAACTCCCGTTCAACTCAATCTTTGTGCAATTCAACCCTCATTTAGCTCAATCCTTATGCAACCCAGCTACCGTTTCACCTAACCTTGTTTTACTCAACTCCCTTTCAAATCAAACCTATTCAGCTCAACTCTCCTCAAATTAACAATGTAACTAGAAAATATAGTTTTGCCCGTTCAGTCCGAAGTAATAAAAGCTAGCTAATTCAAACAAAATATCTTTATTTATAGGTTAATTCTTTTGTAAGTGTGTTTTTATTTTATTTTATACCGTTTTTGATGGAAGAATATTCCCTCCCTCTTAAAAAAACTATATTTTATCATTCTGTCTAATATGATTGAGAATAAGCCCAACTGTCCCAGTTGGGATTTGGGCTCAGGGCCCGAACGACCTGAAATTCCATGGCTGCAGCAAAAAGTTGCACTGTTGTAGAAAGAAAACCACGGCCCATTGTTGCCAAAACCTTAAAAGCGCAAGTAAGCCATCTCGTAAGCCGTTAATGCAGATGCAGGAATGATTAAATAAAAAAAACAACAAGTTTTTCAACTGAAAGTAAGGAGCAGCATTAAAATTTAAAACGAACAGAAATAGTCCCATATATGAAAGAGGCTGTCCCCTCCTCAACCCCTCACTCTTTACGCTGAAGTTCTTTATTACTTTAAAAGTAGAGTTGTAACAAAGAGTAAAACTTTAGCATGAAAAGTAAGGCATTGATTTTTTGTCCCAATTCAAGAACGACTCCTGAAACACGAGTTAATTTAAACAAAAAGAAGCTTTTTTAAAGTTACTGAAGAGTAAATAAGAAGCTGTTTGAATGTAAAAATATTGGTTCTGTTTACAGCTTAAAGAAAGCAAGGGTATATTTCTATTTCCCTTGCTAAGTCTGTCAGTTTTAAAGTTTATTTTGTGCATCCAATTATATAATGGAAACGTCTAATCGGCAGCTTAAAAAATGTTGAGTCCCAAAAATTATTAAAATTGTGAATTCTTAATCAAACAGATCGTGCTAACGAACTGTAAGTAAGGAGCGACTTGGCTCAATAGTAACCAAAACTCTAAAAAATGGAATTTTGATATCATTAGATACATCAAAAGCATCAGCTTATTATGCTGATTTTAAATATATAAGATTCAGAAGGTTTAGTGTTAACTATCAAAATTACGAGCCTGAGAAAGTTTGCCTGATTTTTAAAAGAGGGGGGGAAACACTCCCCAAAATTCATGGAATCTTGATTAAAATTACACCATCAGATTCAGCGTAACCGAGAGCTCTACTGTAGAAGTTTTTAGCTCTTATGTACAAAAACGTGGAATTTTGCTATTTTTGCCAGAAGACTGATCACGGAACAAATACGTGTTTATTTGTTTGCTTTTTTTCCCAGGGGTGATCGTATTGACATAATGGTCCTAGAAGATCGGGCAAGAGTGCATTCGAACAAACATTTTCATATATGGAATAACTCTTGTTCGTTTTAAGTTTTAATGTCACTCCTTACTTTCAGTTAAAAAAAAAACTTTTTTTTTATTTAATAAGATTAAAACCAATGATTGTTTATGCTGTGAGTCTGCCCATTTCAAAGGAAAAAAACGAAAGATTTAAGGAAACAATAAAGATAGACAATTACAAGAATTGTCAAACAGTTCGTGATAAAGAACTGTAATTACAGATTGCCTCAGCCCAATAATAACCGAAACCCTAAAAAATAGATTTTGATTAAAACAGATTACATAAAAAATTGTTTTTTTTTATTCTGTTTCTAAATGTGTTAAATTCATAAATTTTAATACTACCCCTCAATAGCTACGAGCCTTAAAAATTTGCTTGATTTTCAAAAAACACAGGAGAAACATTCCCAGAAAGTCACTAAATCTTGATGAAAATCACAACATTAGATTCAGCGTATCAGAGAACCCCACTGTAAGGTTGTATTTTTGCCAGAAGAAATATCACGTGTGCATGTTAATTTTAATTTTTTTTTCTGATGGAGGTGATTTTAGGGAGCTCATGGTTCTAAAATATCGATATAGGGATCATTCAAACGGAAATTAAAATTTCATGTGCCCTTCATAAAGGGGGGTTAAGTTGCAAGAAAATCCACTTAAAAGTAGTTGTGTTGCACTGGGGTATAGCTACATGGGGTTCGGTTACAAGGAATTTTGTTAAACGAGGATTCAGTTCACAGGGGTTGAGATGCACGAAGGTTTTGTTGCACGTGGTTCAGTAAACGACGATTCTGTTGCAAGGGGGTTAAGTTGCATGAGGGTTATGTTGAATGGGGTTGAGTTGAACGGGGGTGCAGCTGCACGACGGTTTACTTATAAAATGGTTGAGTTACACGGTGATTGAGCTACACGGGTTTCACTTGTAAAAGGGTTCTAATGTTACTACAAGCCTCTCTTTTTACGCCCTCAAAGGAAGTTCCCATTTCCTTTAAATCTTTCTTTATGATATCTTCCCACCAACGACGAGGACGACCCGCTTTCCGCCTAGCCCTAGACGGTTGGCCGAAATGGACAATCTTTTGGCAATTTGTCATCTTTCATACGCACAACGTGCCCTAGCCATTACAATTTTTCTTTCATTGTAGCCCTAGAAGGCGGGATTGAACCACATTATTCGTAGAGCCTACTGTTTGAAATACAGTCAGTCAGCCGGGTACCCCGGACAATCCGTAGGAAATTTCTCTGGAAAACATCTAACAAATCTTCATCCGCTTATTGGAGCGCCCACGCTTCAAAGCCTTATTTGACCACTTTCATCACTGTAGCTTCTAATATTATAATTTTGGTTTGCAGTCTTATCTTCCTAATCTTCCAAATTTTTTTTTAACTGTGAAAAAAAAAACACCCTGAGCCTTGGCTATTCGACTTTTAACATCTTCACTGCTCCCACCGTCTTTACTTAAATACTACCAAGGTAAGTGAAGCTGCCCACATGATCAATCTTTTCGTTGCCCAACGTCACCTTTTCATCAGCACTTATCCCTGGCCTTAGTGACTTAGTCTTCTTAACACTAATTTTTAAACCTATTCTAGCACCCTGAACTCGCAAAACCCCTAAAAGTTTATTAATTTTTAATCAAGGATGCTTAAATCATCAGCATAATCTAAGTCCAGGAGAGTTATTCCCCCCCTCCCCCCTTTGATTCCATGGTCTCCCATTGCCTTGCCTGTGCTCCTTAAGACAAAGTCCATCAAAAGTATTCATATAAAAGGGGATAGAACACAACCCTGCTTAACTCCTGATTTAATACAAAACCAACTGCCAACCTCATTTCCTACCTTTACCGTAGCAGTGTTATTCTCGTACATAAGAGAAGGGTTCATTTGGACGAAAATTCAGTTACGTCTGTTCAGTTAAAGAGTTTTTAGTTACAAGAGGGTTCATTTGCAATAGAACCACTTTCATTTTATACACACTAACAAAAAACCCACTCTTTTTTGTCTGCTCTTTTCCAAGCAAAATACTCATTATGGGGGCTGATTGTTTCCCACACCCGTTCCCTTTGCTCCCTAATATGGGTGGTTCGGGCTTTCAGTCCTTGTGCAATGTCCTTCAAAGCCGTGATTTCTGGCTTTTTTTTCTTCACTATACACAATAATTCAGTCAGAGGCAAACCCGTCTAAGCCTTAAAGTACAAAAGGAATTGTGTAGTACGCTAATTTCTGCTGTTGTTAAATTACAATTTTTAATAGTGTTTCTAAAAGACAAATTATCGAACAGTTTGTGGTAGTGAACTGTAAGTAAGGAGCGACACGGCTCAATAACAACCACAACTCTAAAAAACGGAACTTTGACACTAATAGATATATAAAAAGAATTGGCTCATTATGCTGATCCCAAATATATAAAATTCATTAAATTTAGTGTTTCCCATTTAAGGCTATGAGCCTGAGAAGATTGGCCTGATTTTCAAAAATGGGGACAAATAATTCCTAAAAGTCCAAGAATCTTAATGAAAATCACATCATCAGACTCAGAGAACTCTACTGTAGAGGTTTCAAGCTCCTATCTGCAAAAAAGTGGAATTTTGTATTTTTTACCAGAAGAAGGATCACGGAAGCGTGTTTATTTATAAATTTGTTTGTTTGTTTTACCCATGGGTGATCGTATAGACTCAGTGGTCCTAAAATATCGGGAAAGGGCTCAGTCGGACAGAAATTAAAAGTTCTAGTGCAATTTTTAAGTGGCTAAAAATATTGGAGTGCCACTATGCCCCCTTACAAACTTCTTTTTTCCCAAAATCATCACATTAAAATTTTGAGATAGCCAATCTGTTCAGCATAGTTGAAAGACCCAATAAATATGTCTTTTAATACAACCTGACCCCCCACAACTTATTGGGAAAGCTCTTTAAGTTATATTATTTGCCAATTTTTTACGTATAGTTCTTTTATTGGGAAGTATGCATACATTTTTCGGGTGAGGAGGGGGAGACAAATTTTCTGCTGAGTCGAATTTTGTACGGGAAGAGTTTTTCACAAGGAGGGAATTTTCCACGGCGTGAACTTTTGAGGGGAATTTTTAAATGGGGGGATTATCCGGAATTCCTATTCGGAATTATTTTTATATGTCTTGCTTTCTCTGCCTATGGCCATATCCAGGGGGATAGGGGTTTTGAACCTCCCCCCCCCAAAAAATATTTTCACGACTCGTAAAAACTTAACCAAATGAATTTGGTTAAGTCATTTAAACATTTGCCTCATAATTACTTGGACTATCTGTCTTGGCTTTACTCTGTCTACAATTAGCCATATCTTGATGCAACCTATGCAACCTACTGGAAAATACTGGATAACTTCAATATTAAGTTTTTTCAAGCCCCCCCCCCTCCGGAAAAATCCTTTTGTAACCATCAACGCCCCTCCCCCCCCCCACCAAAAAACTATCCTGGATAGGGCGCTGTCTCAGCCGTTTCAATTTAGCGCGTGGAGATGTTAAGGGTAATTGTCCGTGGCAAATTTTCACCGGGATTGATTTGTCCAGAGGATATATATCCGAAGGGAGGGGATTTGTCCGTGGAGGTGGAGTCAGATATCTTGGCATTATTTAAAAAAAACGGCCAGAAATAAAAAAAGGTTTTTCAACTGAAAGCAAAAAGCGACATTAAATATTAAAACGAACAGAAACTATTACGTATGTAAAGGGTGTTGCTTTCACCTCAACACCTCACTCGTTACGCTAAAGCTTCAATTTTGTCCAAATTCTTTAAGAACGACTCCTGAAACACAAGAGTCGTTTAATTTAAAAAATAAGGAGCTTTTTTAAAAGTACTAAACAACTTTAGCGTAAATTACGAGGTGTTGAAGAGGAGTGAACACCCCCATATACTTAATAATTTCTGTTCGTTTTGAGTTTTAATGACGCTCCTTATTTTCAATTGGAAAAACTTGTTTTTTATTATCTTATTTAATAAATTAAAAGGGAAATCCCAAGTTATTGCTATAGAGAAATTTCAATGACATTTAATTTCTTTTCTGGAAACTTGTGTTTAGCTCAAGCTACATTAGATATAAATCATACCTAATGACGATACTCTTCATTTTAAATTTCGAACTAGGTTTACCTTGGGAACCATCGTCTCTGAGATTCAGTAAATTTCAATTAAGCCCCCACAAATTGTCCTTCCTTGAGAGCATTGATCGTCCGTTAAAGCACGTGTTACTTCTTTAAAAAACATGCGCGCTATAACTATTGATTCCCAGATTGGAACCAATAGGAAATATTTGGAGATAGAGCTACTTCCAAAAGAGTGAAAACCTCTTTCGAATGGTGACCTCTGTCAGGCAATAGTCATCAGTGAATGTTGGAATTTCTGGTCTGTTTTGATTCAAGATTAATCTGTCAATCTGGATTTATTTAGTGGTGACAAGATGGGGACTGTACTTAGTTTCAATCCAAAAGACTGTTCAGAAAAAGATGTGACAGTTTTAAATAATCACTTAATTGAACTGAATTTGAACAATAATAATAAGCCAAGGGTTCGATCTGTGACTGAAGAAAATCTTTATAATTCAAATTTTGATAAGAAGATATATGATAATCGATTCAAGAAGTCATCTTTTTTTATCAATACACTCAGTTGGAAAAAGCTTTCTAATGCCAGTAAGAAAAAATTTGAGAATAATGTCCAAAAACAAACTAATAATAATCTATCGAAGAAAATTCCGATACCCGTCACTATCAAGCCTACCTTGAACACTGTTTTCCAAGTACAAGAACCATATAAAAGGTCGAAGACAGTGACCTGCTTAGTGCAGCAAAATGGCAAAAGCGTAGCACTGGATAGAGCGGTTCAAGCTAATATTCGACCATCGAGCGTTGACCTATCGAAATCTGCTACGAGGCCAACCATATCTTTAGTGTCACCAGCTACTTCGGATGTGCAAGCTCGGCGAACAGTGATCCAGGCTTCCACCTCCGAACTATTAAGATGTTTGGGTCTGTTTCTGTTTAAGAAATGCAAGCGACTTACAGACTTTCAAGTTGGAGACGCCGTGATGTGGCTCCGAGCTGTTGATAGAAGCTTGCTCCTGCAAGGGTGGCAGGTAACATTAGTATATTAATGAGATTAGGACTATTTCTTAGATTGAGACATTTCTTTAGGAGTTTACCTAGTAAAAATACCCATTTATATACCTTTTTTAAAGGAACGTATTTGGGATAGGGCCAGTTCGTAAACTTGTGTTAAATGGGCTCCTTCTTTTCTTGTGTGAAACTTCTTTACTCTATTTCTTTGGTGTAAAAAAAATATTTTCATGCAGTGTTATCATCTATCGTAAGCAGAATTCTTGTTTCTTAGTTCAATCCCAAACCGGCCTACCCAACCCCAAAATAGAAAAAGACTTCTCTGATATATCTTCTTCCCAACTGCTCTTTTTAAAATAAAACCATCAATAATAAATCTTAGCACTATTTTAAAATAATTTCTGCATAATTCTAAACATTCACTTAACCAACTTGGTTAAGTCAAGCTCTTAAATAAGTGTCTTAAATAAGTGCTAACCGTTTATTTCGTATGGCCCTCGTGGCTCTTTCGGATAAATGCATAACCACAGGGCATTCTGGGTCAGGTGCTGGGAAGCTCATATTATAGTTTTTCAATAATTTTAAATCGACTGGATATCACAGAATTTTCAGGTTTTGTGCTGCTCAGTTTTGTGCCACAAAATGGCAGAAAACGCCAGTTTTCTATGCCAGAATCTTTTCTCCTATTTCAAAAAAGGGCGGGAACTTTTATTTTCGTTCAAGTGAGCCATTTTTTGATTTTGTAGGACTGTTATTTTGATAAAATCACCCCTAAAAAAAGAAGAAAACAACAAAGAAACCAACACACATGTGTGATCTTTCTCCTCAGAGAAAATGCCAAATTCCACATTTTTGTAAGTATGTTCTAAAAAACCGCGAGATAGGGTTCTCTGATGTTCTGAACTTCATGGTGTTATTTTCATCAAGATCACTTAATCTTTAAGGATGTTTCCCCCCTGCTTTAAAAGTGAAGCAAGTTTTCACATACTCGTATCTTTTGTTGGGTAGCTTTAAGTTTAATGATTTTTACATACTCAAAATCACAATTAAAACCTAACTCTTATGATTTATTAAATGAAAAAACAAGTTTGTTTTCAACTGAAAGTAAAGAACAAAATTAAAACTCAAAACGAACAGAAATTATTTCGTATAGTAAGGGTTGCCCCTTCCACCTTGCTCTTCATGCTAAAGTTCTTAGAATTTTTTAATAATGATTTTTATTCTAGTTAAACGTCACTTGTGTTTCAAGAGTCCTTCTTAAAAGATTGGGACAGTCAAACCTTAGCGTAAAGTGCACGGTATCGGGGAGGGGCCAATCCCTTCACATACGGAATAATTTCTGTTCGTATAGAGTTTTAATGTTTCTCCTTACTTTCAGTTGAAAAGTTTTCTTTTCTATTTAGTTTCAGATCATTTTCAAACAATCCCCATAAATCTTGCTCCCACCCATTCAGCAAAAATTACCTCCTCTGACAGAAAACTCCTCAGTAGAAAGTTCCCCTCGTAAAACACCCCAGACCCCGTAAAACTCCCTCATGACTATTTCATCCTCGCTGAAATTTCCCCCCGAAAAATTCCTCCCGGACGATTCCGCCTGAAAAATTCTCCTTAGCACACTTTCATTTTAAAAAGACTAATTTCTAATTGTTTTTCCAATCATTTCAGAAATCCATCCTTTCGTAGAAATTTTTTAACAGAGAAGCTCCCCCCCCCTATTGTGACGTTGTTTCCATGGAAGATTTCCCCGTGGAGAATTTCATCCGGCAAATTCCCCCATTGAAAAGTGCCTCTGAAAATATCCCCTGGACAATTTCCATGGAAGACAAATAAAAAGAATTTCAAATATGGAATCCGTCAAATCCCCTCAGTGTAAGATTTTCTCTGGAAATTTCACCCTCTGAAACTTCCCTCTCCGCGGAAAATTTTCCCCATGAAAACCCACCCAGTCGGAAAATTCCCCCATGCGAGAAATGTCTGTATACTTCCCAATAACACATGATATACGTAAATATTGGACAAATTTCATAACTTACAGCCCTTCATCCAGGGGTTTGGGCGTCATGTTATCCCCAAATGCCAAGTTATTGGATTTTTCTACTATGATGAACAAAATGGCTATCTCAAAATTTTGATCGGACGACTTTGGGTAAAAAATTGGTATGAGAGACGGATAATTGTCCTCCATTCTTTTTGGTCACTTAAAAAGGGCACTAGAATTTTTAATTTCTGTTCGAATGCGTCCTCTTTCTGTCTTCTAGAACCATTTGTTCGATATAATCAAACCTGGAAAAAAAATACACACATCCGTGATCCTTCTTCCGGCAAAAACTACAAAATTCCACATTTTTGCTGACGGGAGATTGAAACCTCTTAAGTAGGGTTCTCTTATACGCTGAATCCGATGGTTCAATTTTTTTTTTATTAAAATTCTTTGACTTTTTGAAAGGTTACCCCTTTTAGAAAATCAAACAATTTTTTCAGACTCGTAGCTTTTGATAGGTAACACTAAACTTAATGTATCATATATTTGGAATCAACATAAAAAACCCAGTTATTTTGATGCAGCCTATCATAGACAGCGCGCTAGTGCTGCCTAAGTAAAGAACGATGTGGGCACAATGTGTTTTTTTCTCCACACCCGGGCACTTCGTATCGAAGGAATCGTCGTAGAAACTTGGAAAAGGGCTCATTCGATTGGAAATTGGAGTGGCTAGTGTCCTTTCTAATAGTCGAAAGTGATTGGAGGGAAACTAGCCACCCCCCCCCCACGTCCATCATTCCCCCAAACACATCCAATCAAAATTTTGAGACAGCCATTTTGTTCAGCGTAGTTGAGATAGAAAATATGTTTTTGAGGGGGACACTCCCCCACAACCCTCAGGGCAAGGGTTTTAAGTTATGCTGTGGGGTATATAAGGTTTTTATAGAAGGCTTTGTCGTAGAAACTTCAAAAAAGGCTCATTCGATTGGAAATTCAAAGGGCTAGTACCCTTTTTAATAGTCAAAAGTGATTGGAGGGCACCTAGCCCCCCCACGCCCATCATTCCCCCAAACACATCCAATCAAAATTTTGAGATAGCCATTTTGTTCAGCGTAGTTGATTTTCAGATAGAAAATATGTTTTTGGGGAGGAAACTCCCCCACAACCCCCAGGGCAAGGGTTTTAAGTTATGCTGTGGGGGCATATAAGGTTTTTATAGAAGGCGTTGTCGTAGAAACTTCAAAATAGGCTCATTCGATTAGAAATTTAAAGGGCTAGTACCCTTTTTAATAGTCAAAAGTGATTGGAGGGAAACTAGCCCCCCCCCCACGCCCATCAGTCCCCAAACACATCCAATCAAAATTCTGAGATTGCCATTTTGTTCATCGTAGTTGATTTCCTGTTAGAAAATATATTGTTGATGAGGAACCTCCCCCACAACCCTCAGGGCAAGGGTTTTAAGGTATGCCCTGGGGATATATAAGGTTTTTATTGAAAGCTTTGTCGTAGAAACTCCAAAAGGGCTCATTCAATTGAAAATTCAAAGGGCTAGTGCCGTTTTTAATAAAAAAGTGATTGGTCAAAAGTGATTGGAGGGCAAATAGCCCCCCCCCCCACACCCATCAATCCCCCAAACACATCCCATCAAAAGTTTTAGATAGCCATTCTATTCAACGTAAATGAAAGTTTTGGAAATTAGGTCTTTAAGGATGACAACACCTCCCCCCACAGCTCTTAGGGCAAGGGTTTTAAGTTATGCCCTGGGGACATATACTGTTTTTATTGAAAGCGTTGTCGTAGAAACTTCAAAAGGGCTTATTCAATTGGAAATTGAAAGGGCTAGTTCCCTTTGTCATAGTTGAAAGTGATTGGATAGCGACTAATGCCCCTCTCACGCCCACCATTTTCCCAAACACATCGAATTAAAATTTATAGATATCCAATTTGTTCAACGTAGTTGAAAGTTCTGGAAATTAGGTCTTTTAGGATTATAACCCCCTCAGAGCCCTCAGTGCAAGGGTTGTAAGTTATGCCCTGGGGCATATAAAGATTTTATTGAAAGCGTTGTCGTAGAAACTTCAAAAGGGCTCATTCAATTGGAAATTGAAAGGGCTAGTGCCTTTTTCTAATAGTTGAAATTGACTGGATAGCGACTAACGCCCCTCTCACGCCCACCATTTTCCAAAATACATCCAATCAAAATTTTGAAATATTCATTTTGTTCAACGTAGTTGAACATTCTGGAAATTGGGTCTTTTGGGATGATAAACCCCTCATAACCCACAGTGCAAAGGCTGTAACTTATGCTCTGGGGGCACAATTGCTTTATATTGAAAGCTGTTGTATAAATAAAAAAAGAATGTGTATTGTCAGTTTAATATACATATACTGATATTTAGTAATCAAAATGTTAGTATTATTTGATTTATTAAAGTTATAAAAGTAAAAAAAAATATTTTTTTCAGTAAAGTGCAAATTATATTCTGGCCTTGGGAAGGCATAGGGGTTTTGAGCCCAATTTATGTTAATTTCTGCTCGTTTTGAGTTTGACTCAGTTATTTATTGTAATTTCTGTTCGTTTTGGGTTTCATTTATTTATCGATGCTGATTTTTGGTAGTTTCACGCTTGGTAGATTATTTGATTTTATTTTTGCTCATTCTTTGTTTAATGGAGTTCTTTACTTATCTTTGAAAAACTTATTTTTCGGATAAAGTTTTTTTAATTAATTCATTAATCAAAATCTAGTTCTTTTGATGCATCCTATCCATTGATATTAAAACTCAATTTTTTAGAGTTTTGTTTACTTTTGAGCCGAGTTGCTCATTAGTTACAGTTCATTACTGCCAAATGTTTGATATACTGTCATCGAATTCCATTCTTTAGATTTTTATTAACTTTTAGTCTGTGGAATTCCTTACTTAAAATTTGTTACCATGAAATATCTGATCATCGCTAGGAACGCTCAAGCATTTGGTTGGCGTGACGCTTATTACCTGCCGATGCAGAAGACTAATAAAGTCATTACTGTGTTCTGCCTGATTAAATGACATAGTTTAAAACAGCCCTGTGAGCCTGTACAAGAAAGTAGAGGCTACTGTCCCTCCCTTCGTCGCTACAATTTTCAACAAAATCCTTGTCGTTTTTGTTTGCAGTAAGGGGAAGATATTTTGGGGCAAAATCTCGCTTGAAATATCGTAAATTTTGGAATTTTTTCCTTTCTATGATTTGCAAATTTTAACTATTTTAGACTTAACCATCCCTCTCAACCCAAAAGAAATTCAATTCTTTTCTCAGTTACCTAATTCCCCATGAATGTATAATGACCTGATTACATGTCTTTGTTAAGCCCCTACAGTATTAACCTATTTAAGAAACAGAAAACAAATTTATCTTTATTCCGAAAATGGCAACCTTGGTTGCGTGTGCAAACAATCACTTTATGGCGTGGAAAAGCCAATGTCGTGATGCACACTGGTTCATTGATAATTCAAGTGAAAAAAAAAAAAAAACTAAAATCCAATACGCAGTAATATTGCCACGTTTTCAATCATTGGCTTGCAAACTATTGTTTTAAAACCATAAAAAGACCTAAAACTACAAGCAAATGTTAATTTAGTATATAGGAGTGTCAAATTGTTTGAACATATAAAACTTTCCGTGTCTGATTTCTTCATAAAAAAGAAAATGTTCAGAAAATTTCCTTTAAAATTTGTGGGCGTTCCACGGTTTTTAAACTCGAAGAAAAAATGTGTTGGCACTAGAATAAAATGGGTTTGTTCAGCCTTCTACATTTAGTTAAACTGAATTTATGTGTATACAATTTAATATTTTTTGTTTAAACCAAATTTAGCACAAGTACCCAAAAAAGTTATGTTTTTGATCATAGCTCTTTGAGTTAGAGTTTTTTCTTAAAGCATTCAAATGAAAAAGTGAAAAAAGGGCAAAGGTTGAGGAATGCGGTAGACCCCTTTTAGGCAGTGTCGTCTTGCCTCGGGAGGACACCCCCCCGCTTTTGTAATCAATGCCATTTTTCACAAAAACAAAAGCCCAAATTTATTTTAGCTGCCGAGCAGTTTGTTTGCAACCCATTTAACACATAAACAACCAAAAGAATCAAATTGGCTGTGTACTACAACTGAAAAACATTCTAGAAGTCTTAGAAAAGGAAGGAACAAGCAGAGTGGTGCACATATTTTAAAGATATGATTATGCAAGGAGTATGTCTGGTATTCAACCGGGTATCCAGGAACACATATGAGCCGAACTGGGAAGACTAACTTCAATACATGACTCATAGAGAGAATATCATTGTGGGATACAACTCCAGCATTTTAATGGGGGAGGGAGAGGGGTCCATATCTGGATAGTCAAGGGGCATGTAACATACAATAATTTTTTCTCCACATGATTGGGGGGCAACTGCCTTCCCTCCTTGCCCCCCCACCAACGACGCTCCTGTCTAAACAGTCTGAAAATACCACTTTTCAAGCTTGAGAATCTGTTAGCGACAAGATGGACGTCCAACTGAAAAACTTTGACTGCGTTGTGGACCAGCTTTGACATTATTGTTGAATTTCTTAAAAAATTAATAGAACAGAACGAGAACAAGGTAATAAAAGCAAGTTTTAACTTCTGCATTGCTACATCACCTACTTTGATTTTATTCTTATGCTTATGTTCATATGCCAAATCTTGTTAAGATAAAAGTTCTTACAGAAAACCTTAAGACTGAGCAACTTGATCTAGTGATTGCAAACACAAAATTCAGGGCGACACGCGACATCTTGTATGCTTTCGTCCAAGGAAAACTTCAGATTGAGGTGCTTGATCTTGTGATTGTAAACGTAAAATCACAGGGCGATACGCAACATCTTGTATGCTCTTTTCAAAGACTGATCAAATACAAAGCGATATCGAGGCACCAAAAGCAGCAGTGGAAAAAAGTTGGACTACTCCTTTTTTGCATTACTCCTTATGTATATTTCCTCTTGCATTACTCCTTTCTCCACTAGATCATCAACTAGTTGTACGTATGCTTCTTACGAGAAACTAAACTAAGGAGCTATTCTTCTTCATGCTAAGCAATTCTTTAGGCTGAACTATGCTCTCAAGTTTTGTATTTCAAACGGACATTATGCTAATTCCTGGTAAAAAAAAAATGAGTTGGTAAAAATCATCAGTCTGCAAAAACTTTTTGGAGACTGAAAAAAAAAAATTTTTTTTTCACTGAAAGAAAGGAGCAACA
The DNA here is from genome assembly GCF_049724085.1 of Artemia sp. Qi Xiang Cuo. Lineage (NCBI taxonomy): Eukaryota > Metazoa > Arthropoda > Branchiopoda > Anostraca > Artemiidae > Artemia > Artemia sp. Qi Xiang Cuo. The sequence goes on along the minus strand of NC_142794.1, from coordinate 28,023,250 downwards.
TTAGAACATAAAATGAACAGAAATTTTACATATATGAGGGGTTGTTGCCCCCCTCAATACCTCGCTCTTTACGCTAAAGGTTGACTTTTTGTTCCAATTATTTAAGAATGACTCCTGAAACACATGAACTGCTTATTTAGCATAATAACCTTTTTTAAATATTCTAAAAAAAAACTTTAGTGTAAAGACCAAGTTATTGAGGAAGGATTTACTTCCCTCATGTACATCAACATTTCTGTTCGTTTTAAGTTTTAATGTTACTTCTTACTTTCAGTTGAAAAAGCTTTGTTTTATATAATTTATGATGTTTTTTAAATAGTCCTATGGAGGCTTCCCCTCCATGAAAAATTCCCTTCCTCCAAAAACAATTCTTCCATGGAAAGATCCCCCCACGTAGCACCCCCCTCCCCCCTCCGAAAAATTTCCTTATACTTCCCAATATCCAACGTTATATATAAACAATGGGCAAAATTATTAGCTTGCAGCCCTTCGCCCTGGGACCGTGGAGGGTCAAGTCATCCTCGAAGACATAGTTATCAGATCATAGACTATAGTGAACAAGATGGCTATTGGTTTGACGGGTAGGATCACTGGTTCGATACGACTACCCCTGGTGAAAAAAAAACAAAAACAAACAACTAAACACGAATCCCTGATCGTTCTACTTGCAAAAAATGCAAAATTCCACATTTTTGTTTTTAGGAGCTTGAAACCTCTACAGCAAGGTTCTCTGATATGCTGAATCTGATTGTGTGATTTTCTTTAACCAAAGCTTGTAGGGCAAGTTTCAAGCTTTCCAAAAAAATCTAGGGCTAACCAGCAACATCCTCAAATTTTATATTCCTTGAATTAGGATTGCATAAGTTTTTAGAAATTTCTGAAATCTAGCTACCAGTAATTTTTTTTTTTTACCAATAGTTTCGGGTGAAATATCCCCAAAGGTAAGTGTTTGAAAAATCTTGTTTGGTGTTTTAAAACTGTATATTTAAGTATTTAAAATCCATAATATGCTTATATCAAAATATCAACAGCGTAATTACACAGCATTGGATAACTAAAACTACTCCCAATTTGGGACGTTGGGCGTTTCAGTACCACAGATTGTCTTGTGGATCTGGAACCGATGGGATATTTCAGTTTGTAGATTCCTCCCTAATGATCCTACTTTGTTAAAGAAACTGTAACGATACTATACAAACTAACTTGACGAGGAAGAAATTGATATGGTCATAATTCCCCCTGATGTGGGAGTAGTCAGGGACGAAGAAGAAGGGGACGAAGACAACACAGACTCTTCGAATGATCTTAATATTGGTGTTCAGGGACGATAGAGCTTGATATCATTCGTATTTCTGTAGCAGACGATGTATCAGGAGATAATCCATCTGCCTTTTTTCCGCATTTACTTTGGTTGCTGATGATTTTCATGATGTTTCTCTAAGCCGACGTAAGAAAACAGCCGACGTAACATTATCGCAAGGACGGTCGTCAAATAAAACAACACAAAAACAAAAAACAAGAAAAAAAAACCAAGGGATCCACTAAAATGGGAAAAGATAGCATAGTCTGGATATCTTCAATAAGACTGGGAGACAAGGTCTGTCACATAATAAGCATACCCCAATTCGATGTTTTTTGTCAGTTTTAGGACAAAACTGTTTGGGCTATGATCATATGGGAAACAACACGTTACGCCTATGAGAATGGTGAGATCAAAATCACATTGAGCTTTGAAGAACTTTAAAATTTTTAGGGAATTGTGCTACAGTCAGGATATCATTGCTTTACCTGTTAAAGAATGTACTCGTCACTGTCAGACGATATAGTAATTATACTTCGCAAACAATGAGGAGCTCTAGGACATCAACAAAATAGGTAAGGTGAAATCACTTCTTGTTAACATGGATTTTAAACTTCGGCAATATGGGACGTCTTGTCCAAAACTTTCAATGGACGAACAAATGATACCTCCCTTTGGTCATCACACCTGTAAAATGTGATAAATCTGTAAAATTTGAATACAAAGCATGGGTACTAGATTTTTCTAATGGATAACCCTACAAATTGATTTGTACTATGAGAAGAGTGAATAACAGTTGTCAATACGCCTAGGTCCATATATGGTCACATGCCTACTATCTGTTGTTGAAAAAGCAGCCCATCACGAGGTCTCCTTCAATGAATTCATCACAAGGCACGATCTTCACACACAGCCTCACTCGCACAGATTTCGTGCAACACTCACTGGGCATAAAAATCACTTGAAGGGACGTTGTCTCTAAAAAAAAAAGGTTATTGAAAAGAAGGGTTGTTGTTATTATGACTAGAGGTCAGATGGAGTGGTTTTGGTCAGATTGACTGCTTCGCCAAGGAAAAACGTGGCTTCGTTTACCAGGACGAAATCTACGGTCCAGGTTATGATGGAAGCTCAGGATCACCGCTGATCAGCAAAGTAGGAGCGATGCCAAGTATGCAGAAAAAATGCATGACTAGAGTGCAGAGAGTGTCAGACTTCACTTGCTAATGTGTTACAAGCAATTCCAGGCCTAACTTTAATTTATCTTTCATGCTAACTCTTATTAAACATGAAAAAAAATGTGTATCCAGATACGTCCTTCAGTTCCATGGATAAAATTAACGCCAAATTTTCCCATATGGGAACAGAGCAGCAGGGTTGCACCGTTGGTGTTGAAAAAATTTAACATCACAAAGTTTTAAGTTAAAACCCTATTTAACTTCACTACAGAAACCCTCGCAAGATATTACTGGTGATTGGTCCTGGGCATTAATGGGTTAAGATCATTTGATGTTTTGGGGGTGTTTCTCCCCTTATTCAAAAACTTGGCAAATTTTCTCAGGCTCGTAAATTTTGATAGGTAACCAAAAACTTGAAGAATTTTATATATTTTGAATAAGTATCAAAATTCGATTCTTTTGAGTCTTCTATTGTTATCACTGCTCTGTTTCTTGAGTTCCGGTAACTATTGAGCCGCATCACTTCTTGCTTAGAGTTTGCTACCACGAACTGTTTGGTTATACTGATAGTTTAAGCATCCTAAATGAAAAGGTTAGCAAAATTAATAAACTTTTAGAGATTTTACGAGTTGAAAGTGCAAGAATACCTCTAAAAATTAAATGTTAAGAAGACTAAGTCGCTAAAGCTAGGAATAAGTTAAAGTGGAAAGGTGATGTTGGGCAACGAGAAGATTGACTAAGTGGGAAGCTTCACATATCTAGGTAGTATTATTAGAAAAGACGGTGGATGCAGTGAAGGTGATAAAAATAAAACAGAGTGTTATTTCACAGTTAACCAAAAATTTGAAAGAATAGGAAAATAATTCTGCAAACCAAGATTAGAATTTTGGAAGCGACAGTGAAGAGAGTGGTCAAGTATGGCTCTCAAGCGTGGGTGCTCCAGAAACAGTGGAGGATTTTCTTGATGTTTACCAAAGAAATTGCATATGGATTGCTTTGGGTACCCGACTGACCGTATCTCGAAGAATAAGCTCTGCGAAAAATATGGTTCAATTCCGCTGTCAAGAGCTATAATGAGAGAAAGGTTAAAATGGTTAGGACACGTTGTGTGGATGAAGCATCGCATACTGCCAAGGACTTTCTTTGTTGGCCAACTGTCCATGGTCAAACAAAAATAGGTCGTCCTCAAATGGGGTTGAAGGTGTCGTAAGGAAAGATTAAGGGAAATTGGTGCTTCCTGCGAGAGTGTAAAAAGAGAGGCTCTAAATAGATCGGGATGGAGTTGGAGCATGCGTAGCTGTGTTGACCTCAGAAGGTTTGGTGCTGCATTGAGTTGTTAGCAGTATTAGTAGTAGTAGTAGTAAAGATATAAGTAGACAAACGACATAAAATGGAATAATTTTGAATTCGCTCGGAATACTTGAATATAATTTATACCACTGAAAAGGGCGTAAAAATTTGGTTTAGATCATGTTCCTTATATTTCCATTACCCTCATCCTTCAGCTCTTCTGTTTTTTGGTGAAATGCCATATATGCTAATCATTCTTGATTTGGGCTTCCATAGTATTGCTATAAACGAGCTCTGTGGAGTGAACACTTCGAGAAAAAAAATAAAGGATTTGAGGCGCCATGACACCATGACAAAGTTGTAAAGATACAAGATATAAGTATTTCACTTATAGATATAAGTATTTCACTAATAGATATAAGTAAAAACGCTTGAAACGAATTTTCTCAGAAACAATTGAAGCATTGAAAAATTTCCATATGCTGAACTCGCCGTTGTATAGTTTGTTTTAAATCAATTTGAAGGAAATTCCTTGTGTATAGGCTTTACAATTCGGAGTATATATTCAACCATTACGGGAGGCGGGCTGATGGTAAAGTTTATTGGCACGCCTTAAGAAATTATATTAATAAGTATTTAGAATGTTTTAAAGTAGTTTTTAGAATGTTATAGCGTTTGCTTCTGGAGAGTGTGAATGTAGCACTAATACCCTGGAAATTTCCCAATCTCCAGCACATTTTAAGATTAGTTTCAATCATAGTTGAAACATTTTCTAACAACATGAGAAATTAGAGCTTGTATTAGCTATTAGTAAAGTCTCGCCCATATTGTACCCATAGCAACAACCGAAAAATAAAACTATTTTTACAAAAACATCTGAATCTAGGCTAATACTATTTAAAAAGATTAGTTTCTCTGGTGGAAGTAAAGAGATGAAACTTAAAACGAGCAAAAATCATTACTTTGCAGTTTAGGCTATAAAACATGTATCTGCAATACTGGTCCAAATAAGCCGACTCGTAATACTTCCCTAAATTTATAGAATTTTGAAAAACTAGCGCTTTATGGAATTAATTAAAAAAAACTTTCCAAAAAATAAGTTTTTCAAATAAAATTAAAGGTCATTTTAAACTTAAGCTCAGGAGATACAATTACCTGTTAAAATTCAAACTCAAAACGACCAGAAATTACTATTAAAGAATAAATGAAATCCAAAACGAACAGAAATTAAATAAACAATCATAGCAAAAAAAATGCAACAAGTAAATAAAAGTTCAAATAGGGATAAAATCCTTTTAATAGACAGTGATGATGATAACAGTTATAGAAAATCACAAAAATACAAGATATTTCGGTCACATATGCAGTGACCGTCATAAGTAGTAAAACTAAAATAAAACAATTTAAAACAAAAGTTTATATACTAAATCAAATAACACTACATATTGTTTAAATCTCTAATTCTTTTCAATGCAAAGGCGGAAGCTATTCTCTTTGACCTTCTTGTATTCGGTTCATTAGCGTTCAATGATAGAACATTTGGACAAAGGTCAACTACATTGGGTGAATTGAACTTTACTCTTTCAGATTTTGATAAATTATCATAGATAGAGTTCAGCCCATATTCACCTGAATACCGATTCAAAGCAATATTCTTGAATAAGATTTTCTTTATTTCCAGAATTTCACGAAAATTTTGCTTTAAACCCCGATCCCTAGAAATCAAAGAGACATTGTCGAACAAAATAAAATGGTCTTGAAAATTAAAAATATGTTCTGAAAGGGCTGAAGTGAAATCTTCAGACTTAGAATCTTGATTTAAAGCCGAAGAAATAGCATCTTTATGTTGTAATAATCTCAGTTCCAAACTCTGGTTAGTACGTACCATGTATGAGCTTCAACAAGTACGTGGGATCTGATAAACCCCACTTTGTTGCCCCCATCAAGTTAGATCATTCCCAGAATTTGGAAATCTACCCAAAGTACTATTATTCTTTGAAGCTACCCTTAGACCATTGCTTTATAAAATTCTCTTAATTTTTTCACTTAGCCCGGGTACATATGGTAAGGAACAAAAAACATCCTTCTCCTGAGTTGTTTCCAAAACTACTTTAGAAGTCTCCTGAAATGCCTTTCTTCTTCTTGAAACAGTTTGTTTAAATAGCAATTCTGGATACACGTTGCTTACTAGTATTTTCTATAGAAAAGATAGCTAATTCTCAAAAAAATTTGGAAAGCAAATACCAAAGACCCGATGAGTGATAGAAATGATCAAACCAATTTTTACTTGGCGAGCGTGACCGGAACTGTAAGACAAAAATCTATTGTTATTTGTCGGTTTTCTGTAAATTTTAAAATCCAGATTATTTTGATTTTTCAAAAGAAGAACATCAAGGAAAGGAAGTTTCCCATTCTCTTCCAATTCAACGGTAAACTTTAAATCCTCTCCCAAACAATTTAGATGTTCCAAAAATCCTTTTAATTCCTCCTCCCCATAATCCCATACTTAAATAATGTCATCCATATAGCGGCCCCAGAAAATAAGTTGTAAAAAATATGAATCTAACACAATTGTTTCAATATTCTCCACAAAAATATTAGCCAATAAAGGGAATAAAGGGGCTCCCATAGGTAACCATTTATTTGTTCGAAATACTCCCCTCGAAATTGAAAAAAATAAGAGAACTTATTACACAACCTCACTAAATACATAATTACAGAAACTTCCAAATCTGTTTTGCCACTAATCAAATCCAAATTTCTTAAGAGCTTTCCTTCTAGAAGAGTTTCGGCTGCTTCTACATCAATATTTGTGTACATTGATACAATGTCGAAGCTTGAAAGCAAAGAATTCGAAGAAATTTGAAAAAGGATGGTTCAATTACCATTACAAAAGCAGATAAGAGTAACACTTTAGTTGTGATGAATACTGAGGACTACGAATCAAAATTAAGAAGTTTACTAGAGGATGAAAAAACATACAAGAAACTATCGTATAATCCACCAAACTCTTTTACAAAAATTAAATACAAAAAACAAGTTTTTTAAACTGAAAGTAAGGAGCGACAATAAAACTTAAAACGAACAGAAATTATTCCGTGTATGAAAGGGACTGTCCCCGCCTCAACTCCTCGCTCTTTACGCTAAAGTTTTTTATTGTTTTAAAAAGTAGAGTTATGACAAAGAGTCAAACTTTAGCCTTAACTGCGAGGCGTTGAGGAGGGGACAGCCCCTTTCATATACGGAATAATTTCTGTTCGTTTTAAGTTTTATTGTCGCTCCTTACTTTCAGTTTAAAAAACTTGTTTTTTGTATTTAATTTTTGAACGTTTTTGAATAAATGCAGGTTTTGATCTTGGCTCACCGTACATGAATAATCAAAACAAAATTTTCATATCAATTTACTTTTATTTAGTTAAATGGCTTTCTCGAAACTTGTTTAATTATATTTAAGAACGTTTTTATTAGTAATAAATATACGTAACTTACGAATTAACTTACGTAACGAACTTCTATATTCATATATTTTTAATTTGTTTATTAGGGGGTTCGCCCCCAGTCAATACCTTGCTCTTTAAGCGAAAGTTCGAATTGTGTTCCAATTCTTTAAAAATGACCGCTTAATCACAAAGGCCGTTAATTAGAATAAATAGCTCTTATGAAAGTACTAAAAAATCTTTGGCTTAAAGAATGAGGTATTGACTACGGGGTGAACCCAATCATATATGTAATATTTTCTGTTCGTTTGAAGTTTCGATGTTGCTGCTATTGCAGTTGAAATAGTTGTTTTTTTATATTAAATTTCTGATCTTGCTTTAAATAATGCTGGGAAGTCCGGCGTCCCCTTCATAGCAATGTCCCTTCCCCCATGACCACTTCATGGCCAGATCCTACCACCTACCTCCCGACCCCCCCCTCCACACTACCAGGAAAAATCTCCCCTGAAAACGTCTGTATACTTCCAAATAACCAATACTATATGTTAACATTGGGTAAAGTTCATAACTTTCAGCCCTCCCCCGGGAATTTCGGGGATTAAGTCATCCTAAAAGACATAGCCTTATTATATTTTCGAACATACTGAACAAAACGGCTATCTCAAAATTTTGATCAGGTGACTTTGGGAAAAAAATGAGCGTGGGAGGGGGCCTAGTTGCGCTCCATTTTTTTTTGTCACTTAAAAAGGACACTATAACTTTTAATTTCCATTCCAGTGAGCCTTCGCAGGATATTCTAGGACCACTGGGTCGATACGATCACCCCTGGGGAAAAAAACAACAAAAAAGAACAAATAAACACGCACCCGTGATCTTTTTTCTGGCAAAAAATGCAATATTTCACATTTTTGTAGATAAGAGCTTGAAACCTCTACAGTAGGGTTTTCTGATACGCTGAATATGATGGTGTGATTTTCATTAAGGTTCTATAGCTTTTAGGGGGTCTTTCCTCCTTTTTTCAAAAATCAGCCAAATTTTCTCAGGCGCCTAACTTTTGATGGGTACAATTAAACTTAATGAAACTTATATATTTGACATCAGCATTAAAATTTGATTCTTTTGATGTATCTATTTGTATCAAAATACCGTTTTCTAGAGTTTGGTTACCATTGAGCCGGGTCGCTCCTTACTTACAGTTCGTTACCACGAACTGTTTGATGCCTGCCACGCAGTTCCTTGTGCCCTAAATTATATGGACTTCCCAAAATTCATAAGCCTAACCTACCATTACGACCAATTGTGTCAAGTACAAGGTCAGCAACAAGTGTTTTGAGCAAGTGGTTAGTGTCAGTCTGCATACTACTTTTGTCTACACGAATTTCGTACATTTAGAATTCTTTGAATTTGGTTGAAAAACTGAACCAAGTAGATATATCTTCGAGTTTTTTACTTCCGAGCTTTGACATTGTGTCAATGTACACAAATTCTGATGTAGAAGCTGATGATACTCATCTAGAAAGAAAGCTGTTAAGAGGAAAGCTATTTAGTATATAAACTTTTGTTTTAAATTGTTTTATTTTAGTTTAACTACTGATGACGGTCACTGTATATGTGACCGAAATATCTGGTATTTTTTTTTGAATATCTATCACTGTTATCATCATCAGTGTCTATTAAAAGGATTTTATCCCTATTTGAACTTTTATTTACTTGTTGTATTTTTTTTGCTATGATTGTTTATTTAATTTTTGTTAGTTTTGGGTTTCATTTATTCTTTAATAGTAATTTCTGGTCGTTTTGAGTTTGAATTTTAAAAGGTATTTGTATCTACTGAGCTCAAGTTTAAAATGACCTTTACTTTTCTTGTAAAGACTTATTTTGTGGAAAGTTTTACTACTGATGACGGTCACTGTATGTGACCGAAATATCTGGTATTTTTGTGAATTTCTATCACTGTTATCATCATCACTGTCTATTAAAAGGATTTTATCCCTATTTGAACTTTTATTTATCGTCATGGAAAGGCAGTGTGGTCTCCGAAATTATATACAACAAGTAATAATATAAATGAATAAATAGATCTTAAAGCGAGTAATTCTTAGATTGAATAAGAAAATCAAGCTTAAAACGAAAACAAATATTTTGCTATTAAAGTATAAATGAAACTTAAAACGAACAGAAATTAAATAACAATCAATGTGAACAAACATACAATATATATTGCTGTAAATGACTAAATAAATCTTAAAACGAGTGAAACTTAAATTGAATACGCAAATCAAGATTGAATAGAATAAAAGAAACTACAAACAAGAGTTTTGGTATCACCTCACTGCAGAAGCCTAAAACCTACTGCGTCATTGGCGCTTTACTGAAAACAATTCTTTCATTAATTAAGATTTTAGGGAATAAATATCAACATATGTATATTAAATTGACAAAGCACATTTTTTTCAGTAAACTCATTTGAATTGTTTTTTCAGTAAAGTACAAATTATATTCTCGCTTTTAGAAGGCAAAGGGGTTTTGAACCCTACTCATATTAATTCTGCTTGTTTTGAGTTTGACTCTAATATTTATTTTAATATTTGTTTATTTTGGGTTTCATTTATTTATTAATACTGATTTGGGGTAGTTGTATGCTTGGTAGATTATATGATAGTCCGGACGCCGGGTGTTGAAAGTGTGAATCATACCACGACGGAATGGGGCTGCTACGAGAATTAGCCTACCCTCCACCCCCTAAATTGAACATGTGGATTCAAAAATACCAATGGGACTTGCTTGCGAGTGGTGGAACACTCTGAAACCTGACATTTTATTATATTTTGGTGTTCTATGCAAGAAAATGCATGTTCCACAAAGTTTGAGGTGAAGTTTTCCGCTCAAATAGAAGTGCCTAGAATCCATAGAATGTTTTCATAACAAACCAACACAATTAGTAAGATAAAATGGCAGAGTAAAAAAAATGGCAAAACTATATGAGTCTTGAACAGTCTTGGAAAGTATAAACAAAATCCAATTGAATGTTAGATATATAATGATATTAATTGTTGAAAGATCCATCAGTTCAAGATTTTTTTTTTTCACTGTAATTTTATTTTCATTTTCAATGCTGTAAGAAATGGAAAATAATAAATTTTTAATATACGAGTAATTCGTTTTCAGTGAAGCACCAATGACGCAGAAGGCTTTAGGTTTTTACAGTTAAAGAAGGGGGCAGTATCCAAATTTTTTTTGTAGTGAAACTATATTTGTCTTGACTAATCTTAAAAAGAACTAATAAATTAAACTGAATATTTGATGCATAATGATATTAATTGCTAGAAGCTCATCAGTTCAAAATTTTACTGTAATTTTAATATTTATTTTCAATATTAAGTACAAAAGAAAACATTTGTAATATATTTCGTTTTCAGTAAAGTGCCAATGACGCAGTAGGTTTTAGGCTTTTGCAGTGAGGTGGTACCAAAACTTTTGTTTGTAGTTTCTTTTATTCGATTCAAACTTGATTTGCATATTCAATTTAAGTTTCACTCGTTTTAAGATTTATTTATTCATTTACAGCAATATATATATATATTGTATGTTTGTTCGCATTGATTGTTATTTAATTTCTGTTCGTTTTAAGTTTAATTTATACTTTAATAGCAAAATATTTGTTTTCGTTTTAAGCTTGATTTTCTTTTTCAATCTAAGCATTACTCGCTTTAAGATCTATTTATTCATTTATATTATTACTTGTTGTATGTTTTTTGCTATGATTGTTTATTTAATTTCTGTTCGTTTTGGGTTTAATTTATTCTTTAATAGTAATTTATGGTCGTTTTGAGTTTTAATTTTAACAGGTAATTGTATATCCAGATCTTAAGTTTAAAATGACCTTTAATTTTATTTTAAAAATTTGTTTTTAGGACAGTTTTTTGTAATTAATTTTTGTTCGTTTTTGATTGCAAAATGTTTCATTTTTTTATGGCAGGGGGGGGGGGGATGCTTACTGTCCGATTATTCTTGGCTTTAAAAAACGGATCTAGAACTTTCAGTTTAAATCGAATGAGGCTTTTTTCAAAGTCTGTACGATTACCTATTTGATAAAAACCTTATATATGAACAATAGACAGCTTGCATAACTTGTGGACAGCGATTGACAACAATGAATGGATTAAAAAAATAGCTCAAATAAGGGGGTTTAGACCATTTCACTTGCTGACACAAAGGGATCACGACTGTTTGGAATAAACCTTAATAGGATTTTGTGTGCCAAAGCAATTTT